>NC_133617.1:50081232-50120990 GCF_048593235.1 Sminthopsis crassicaudata | reverse complement strand
AATGGAAAGTGCTTTACATGCAAATATAAATCTAGACTCATGGTGTAGGTTCCAGCTGGTCTCTTCTAGACTTATAGATCCAGTTGACCTAAGGGTCAACCAAGACTCTTAGTGGTACCAGGGTCATGGGAGATCCCAGAGTCTATGGTGGAAGAAGCACTTTTGGCTGTGTTCTTGATTCTGTGGGTTGTGCTTGGGGAAAGCAACTTTGGGAACTTTGTTAGGGAACTTAACTAGGGAGCTTCCAGGGAAAGAAATCATTTCCTCAGAAGCCCAGACAGATAAAGGAAATTGCCCAAGACCATTAACTTGCTACTGGGCCACAGGATTTGTTCCCAAGAGAACCTGGACATACTTTTCCTTCCCCTCCCCTATGCCCTTCCTTTATTTTTAGGATATGGCTCTTGCTCTGCCATTAATTCCTCCTCTCCTTTGCTAACAGTAAGTGGTTTGTAAAATAAGATGGTGTCTAAAGGCCTGTCTAGTTCTGACATTCGTATTCTAAGGACCATTTTGGACTGGAATCTTAGAGTCTGACTAAGTTACTCTGTTATGAATGTGATGGTAAATGTTTAACAGCCAGTTATTTAACAACTGTAGTCAGGTGGCACAATGGATATCGTTTGGCCTGGAATCAGGAAGATGAGTTCAAATCCAGCCTCAGGCACTTACTAGCTGTGTGACCCTGAGAAAGTCACCCTACCCTGTTGGCTCTGTAAAAGGAGCTGGAGAAGGAAGAAACCACTAATAACTTTGCCAAGAAAATCTCAAATGGGGTCGTGAACAAAGAATGCATGAATGATGCACTTTTAAGTTAAGTCTAGATAGTCAACAACAACAACAAAAAATCAAATCCTGATTGTAATGACTGCCTTTTCAGAAGCACTGATATTCACAATGAAAACTGAACAATTGGCTCTGGTCAGAGGATTGGAACGGGGTCCAGCACACTGCTCTGTATCCCTGCTTCTCACATGCAGATGCCCGTGAGGGGACTGAATTCATGACCTTTAAATTATGAGATTGACAAGCTCCTTCACTAATTCAATTCAAAAAGGCTACTAAGTGGAGGGTATGATGGTACATGATTTTTTTTTTTGCAACTTCCAAAGCTGAGGAAGAACAAAGTATGGATCAATCCTCTGCTTCTCGTGCTCATTTTGGCCTAATAATTAACGCCAGGAAAACCCAGGTCCTCCATCAGCCAGCACCACACCATCCCTATGTGGAGCTATCAGTTACAGCAAATGGTGAAGTTTTAGATACATTGGGTAAATTCTCTTACCTTGGCACTGTGCTTTCCAGGGAAGTCCACATTGATAATGAGATTGACACACATCTTGCCAGAGCTTCATCAGTGTATATGGGAGGCTCCAAAGGAAAGTGTGGGAGAGAAGGATTAGACTGAATACCAAACTGAAGGACTACAGAGCCCTTGGACTGATCTCATTGTTGTATGCCTGGGAAACCATGCCAGGAAACAGAATCTTTTCCATTTGAATTAGTAAGATTCTGAAGATCACCTGGCCAAAGAAGGTACTGGATACTAAGGTCTTCTCTCAAACTAAACAGTCAAGCATTCAAACTCTGCTGCAGGGAGCACAACTCCATTGGGCTGGAACGCTCCAAATAATTATCTTATGGAGAACTCATACAGGGCAAGCACTCACAAAGTGGTCAGAAAAAGCCATACAAGGACATCTTCCAGGTATCTCACAAGAACTTGAGAATTGATTGTATGACGTAGGACACACTAACACAAGACCGCTACCATAATGCACTCTCATCAGAGAAGGGGCTGTGCTCTATGAGCAAAGCAGAACTGATTTATCCCAGAAGAAACGTAAGATGCATAAAGTTAAGAGAGTCCACTCTGAATGTTCACAGGGACTATTTGTGCCTGATCTGTGGCAGAGCACTCTGAGCTCATATTGGTCTGGTGAGCCACAGTCAGACACACTGTGACTGGACTCTAACATAATGATGTCATTTTGGTTCTCTTAGAGAACAAAGGACAGCCATCAGTTATCTAACTTCCTATATAAGGTCACTGAAGAAAGTTCTTGGGTCTCAAAGATGGAATTCTGTCATTTTGACCATGATTCCTGGATTGTGAGAGGCAATGGAAGGCTATACAGGTTAGGAGACTTGGACTTGGTGAGAAACCTGGAGATTAAGGCCCGGATCCCACCATTAACTTGCTAACTCTAAACTCCACTTTCAAGCAGAGACTTGAATATATGTTTGATGGGGGATTCCCTTACTATATAGGGATTCCTTCCATATCACATTGATGTAGTGATTATGTCATCCCTGAAATTGTAATCTCTGTCTTTGGGCCCTTTTACTTGTAAAACAGGTATAACACCTGCCTCTTAGAGCTGGTTTGTAATTCAAAGGAAACCATGCATGATTTCCCATCAACAGTTTGAACTTTCTTCACCATGTCCTTAAGTTGTAGGTAGGGAAAAGAAGAAGCCGAAAAGAGAGGAAAGGAAGAATAGATCCTTTAGCAAGTAAAACTTTTATTAAATAAATTTAGGTTCTTTAGACCAGAGAGAGGAGTTTTGGACATTAAGACGATGGTTGTTCTTACCTGTAACATTTGACAGTCACATAGTTCACTCTGGTAGAAGAAACTTGATCTTTGACACAGAATTCAAATCAGATTAACCGAAAATTTCCCAAAGTCTTTTTTTGTTCGTTTGTTTAAAATTAGATAAGTTCAAACTTCATGAAATTACTTGTAGCAGAAATAAGGTACAAATCACGTACGTAATAGATGTCAGGTATAAAAATGGTATTTACAACCAGTAAACATGGACTATAGAAACACACGACTCCCACTCCTGCAGCCTCACGCGCACGCTCACTCGCGCCGGCCACTTGGCCAGTGGCCGCAGAGCCACACGGCCACTCCACCACACTCTTGAAGGGGGTCTGAGGAGCATGGAGGAAGCGGCCTGAGGAGGGCAGAGCATGATGTGGCACCTTGAGGTCCAAGAGAAGCCGGGCAACAGCCCCCGTCTTCCCCCTCGAAGAGCGACTTCTCCCGCCCTCATTTTGCTCTTTTTCTCCTGCTGATGTGCTACCTACAAACGCTTATGCACTCGGGCACGCACACGCACACAGACACACGGATACACGCACACCAATAGGAATGTTCTTGGTACATTATCAAACTCTGGAATCTTGAAACAAGTTCAGAAGATGGTTGTTTTTTTTTTTTTTTTCCGTTTTTTTTCTTTTAGGGTCTTTTGGTAGAAATGAAAGGGGCTGTTTTCAAGTGGTCCAATTTTTATATATCTTAGCCGGATCATCCCCTTGTTTGGGAATGAGACTAACCAAGCTTTGAACTTGGTTCTGTGCTTAAAGTATGGGAATCTATATGGAGAGAAGAGACATATCTGGATAGATACACGTGGGCTGCCTCCTGTATTCTTGGGGAAATATGTTTTGCCCCTTCCTGGCACCAGCCCAGAGAAAGAGCAAGTTGGTGACCAAAGAGTTTCCTTTTATGTTAAACATTCTTGGAGAAAATACCATCCCAAGGGTGTGCTTGGTCAGAGTTTGGACCAGCTGAACACCAACAAGTCTAGGTTTCTTTGTTCTTGACTCCTTCAGTAAAACGGGGGATTGGTTTCCAGGCTGGTATATTCAGAGGCAGGAGGCAGCCAGGGGTTAGGAGAGGGGTGGAATATAGTCCCTTAATTCCCTTCCCCCCAGAAGAAAGATGGAACCCAAGGGCTGAACAGGATAAGGCTATGAAGATGAAGATGTTGGGAAAGACAAAAGTATGAGCAGGGAGGAGGGTTGGGGGTGGGAAGAGTCAAAGGTAATTTTTGTGCCTAAATCCAGGTGCAAGGGAATTCCTATGGGGATGGGATTGAGCCAGAGTCTCACATCCATGGGCCTGCTGGCCCTCCAAGGACTCAAGCTTGCCTAACCAAGCTGGCCTGAAAGCCATCCAAAGATTCTTCAGTGGTTCATCCAGTTGCCGCCATGGTAACAAGATCCTGGAGGTATATAGTGTTGGAGCACTTTCCATCCTTGCTTCTCCAAAAGCCTGAACCTAATACTAAGCAGAGAGAGACCAAGAGGGTGCCTGATTCTTGCTCCCCTTCCGTTTTTCTCTCTGATAATGTTCAGGGCTCATTAAGTTCCTGTTGAGATGACGTAATCCTTCTCCCACAGGCAGAAGTCTCTGCAAAGTTTGGTCCTGTGATTTACTTAAAAAAAAATATATACTGTATATATATATATGTATATATATGAAAGGGTGAGTTTCAAAGTTCTGAGAGTTGTCATGGTGACCTAGAGACACAACAATAAACTTTCTGGTCCACAATGCTTCACTCTTTCCCTGTGTCCTCTCAGGGTGGAGAATCCTTGGTCCCCAAGGGGCCATGTTCTGGTCCCCAGGACATTGTTGGAGCCCCCCATGGGAAGGATCCCCTTGCCATTGCCTTCCAAAGCTGCGTTCCTCTCCAATGTTTCACATTTTTTGGGGGGTGGGGTGTTGCAGGGGGAAAGGAAGGGGAGGGCTGGTGTCAAAAACAGTTTGTAATTTACTGGAATCTCCTGGATCTATATGAAGCTGCAAACCGTCCTCTGGATTTGCCCCTCACCTGATGGAGAAGGAAGGTAAATTATGAGGCATCAGCCTCAGTGGAGCAAGTATGCCTGAGGAGACCTATTATCCCAGATCTGGAACAGAATCAATATGTCTTTTCCCCCGCCATTCTTGCCTCATTCCCAGCCCTGGCTTCCCTTACTCATGGCTCTCAAGAGTGTTAAAGGACAACAGAATCAGTCACAAGCCCACAGTGAAATCTCTCATTACTGTCTTGGGCCAAAGGCCATGAGGATGGAAAGTCCTAATGGAATGAGTGATCTCCATCCAGGCTGCCAAGTATAACAACTCAGTCCTGGACAAGCCAGGTCTCCCAAAAGGCAACTGGCCAGAAATAGATGAATTGCCCTCCATGATGTTAGTCTCTGCTCCTGGTAACTTCTATTTCTAGGGGAAGGCAGTATTACTTTAAGCTTGGACAAGACTGGCCCCATCCCAAGTATTGTAGCAAGTTTTTTGAGACCTCTAGGTAGGTGCTGAGAATACTGGAGGGAGCTGGGTATAATCATTGTAATGAGCCTGAAGCCTTTCCCTCTACTCCTAACTCCCCTTGCCAGAGATGGGCACCTGAAATTTCTCAAAGTCTGTAGGAGTTCCTCCCTCACCCTCCCTGCCTTGCACCCATCATCTTGCCTTTTCAGT
The DNA here is from genome assembly GCF_048593235.1 of Sminthopsis crassicaudata. NCBI lineage: Eukaryota > Metazoa > Chordata > Mammalia > Dasyuromorphia > Dasyuridae > Sminthopsis > Sminthopsis crassicaudata. Next base: position 50,115,715 of record NC_133617.1, on the reverse strand, counting down.
GGTCAGGGCCAGGACTAACCACTGTCTTCAGGGCCCGAGACAAAGAATTGCCCCCATGTTTCCAGAAAAGGAAGAGGGGTTTCTTACCTGTGCTATAAGTTCTGTCAGTAAGGGTGGCTGGCATCCTTGGGCCTCTTCAACTGGACCTTCAATCTCTTCATGCCAATCTGAAAGCCATTCATAGCCTGGATGGCCGTCTGGGCACTGGATGGGTTGTCAAAGCTCACAAAACCTGGAAGCCAGAGCCAAGGGAAAAGGGGTGTTAAGTGAGATGAGGGGACTCAAAGCGGGAAGCTCATCCTCTGGCTGTCTGGCTCTTAGCAATAGCACTTAGTGAGGCCATAACCTTTGCCTTCTTTTATTATCTAGCCTTTAAACAAATTGATTCCAGAAATTGGCTCTCCCTGGGAAAAAGAAATGGCAGACAACTTTTTCTTTGCATTTTTGAGGAAAAAAAGTCTTAGAAAGGTAAAAGGGTAAATGAGGTGTCAAACCTGACGCTAATGGTGACAGCAAGTGGCTACAACCTCCCAAGTGCACTCTGAATCAGATTAAAATGACATTGGAAATTACTTAACAAAAGAAATAAAAAGAGACAAAAAAAAGACAAAAATAACATTCTAAAACTAAGTCAATACAAGGGCTGCAGACCTCCTTATGTACCATGTAGTGATCTCCAGTTCTTTTTGAGTTTGATTGAACTGGTAGAGAGAGACATTGACTGGGAATAGAACATCCATTTTCCCATTCCCGCTCTGCTCTTACTTTAAGGTTGGGCAAAGCCATTACTTTATCTGGGTCTTGGTTTTATGAAGAGAATACTTTGTATTGCCCACCTATCTGGCACTGAAGGATCAAAGCAATTTGTAAACTATAAAATGCTATCAACATATGAGTTTTTGCCAGTGGGCATCTTGTCTAAGGTAAATGACTGGTAAGCTAAGGTTAGGTTTAACCCTAGTCCTTGAACTTTAGACTTCCGGCTTTGATCTCTGTGTGTGATGCTCCACTATCTCTCAAGGTATTGATAAGTGTAGTCTCTCATCAGTCTAATCTCTTAAATGGGTTTATAATGGGATCCCCCCCAAAAGCCATCATGTTTCACATATACCAATCAATTCCTCTCCTATCCTCCAATGATCACTGATTTCCTGCCCCAGCTCCTCTGTTGTAATTTTTTTAAGAAAAAAAATTATTTCATTCAATATTTCACAATTACATGTATTTTTCTTAACAATCATTCCAAAAAATTTGAGTTCCAAAATATCTCCTGCTCTCCTACCCCTCCCCCACCATTCAGGATCAAATTTGATTTTGATTATCCAGTGAATTAAGTAATTCCATGTGAAGCACAAGCTTTCTGCTTCTGCCACATAATATTTAGAAAAAAAATTATCAAGCTGAGTAAGTAGAAATAACTCAGAGGGCAGCTATGTAGCACAGTGTTCTGAAATCAGGAGCACTAGTTCTGAAATCAGGAGGACCTGAGTTCAAATGTGGCTTCAGATTATTAACACTTCCTAGCTGTGTGACCCTGGGCAAGTCACTTAATCCCAATTGCTTCAGAAAAAAAGAAGAAGAAGAAGAAGAAGAAGAAGAAGAAGAAGAAGAAGAAGAAGAAGAAAAATAACTTTGGGGCTCTTCATGTTTATTCTGTGCTATTTAGCAGGGTCTGTTAATTAAGCCTTAAAAAAATCTGTGGAGGGAGTTTCCTGTCATTGAGGGTGCCCAAGAAAGGGTCATTTGTAGAAAAGAATCATGCATTAAGTGAGATGGTGGACCAGCTAACCTCTGAAATCTCAAATTTCATTCAGCCAAAGACCAAACACCCCTTTCATCTGATGTCCCCTCTTAAACCCTTCCATGGTCCTCACCTTAGCTTCCACTCTATCACCCTTTCCTCCTTGTTCTCTCAACTTGTGCTCTGCCTTTAGTCACCTCCCTTCTCCTCCTTGACCCTCTCACTGACCAGTTTACCTGTGGCCTGACCCATAATCCCTTTCTCCCCTCATTCAAATGCTGTATCCAGATCACCAAATCCAACCTTAGATTATGTTCTGCCTTCATCTTATTAATCCCTATTGATATATTGCTGAAAAAAAGGATGCTTTCATTTTCCAAAACTGAATCCACAGCAAAATTGTATCCTATAATTTTGACTGGGTCCTTGTGCTGCACTGAAATTCTTTTATTCCTCCCTGACTGATTATACCCTTCACAATGACTACTCCAAACCCTTTCATTTCTCAGGCTGTCTCTCTCTCTCTCTCTCTCTCTCTCTCTCTCTCTCTCTCTCTCTCTCTCTCTCTCTCTCTCTCTCTCTCTCTCTCTCTCTCTCTCTGCCACCCCGTCTGTCCTCTCTAGCAGAGGCCCTTGCTTCCGCTTTTATTGAGAAAATAAAAGTTGGTCCCAATGGATTCTGCTCCTCTATGCCATATCTCTGCATCATTCCTCATTCTCTCCTTGGCTCCAGATCTCACAAAGAGATGATGCTTCTCACTAAGGCCGACCTTTCTTACATGCTGGATCATTTCCTCTGAGTTTGCTTACTCAGATGTTTCCTATCTCTCATCTTCAGGCTCTCCTTTCCTGCTACATAAACAAATGTTCAAGTTTCCCCATCCTTTAAAAATACTTATTTTCACTCTGGCACTTTCTCAAGCTTCTATTTTATATCTCTTTTCCCTTTAAGCAGCTTGGTGGTACAGTGGATAGACTACTGGATTTGGAGACAGGAAATACTGTGCTAGACTATAACTGAATGATTTGCAAGTCATTTAATCTTAAAGTGCCTCAGTTTCTTCATTTGCAAAATGGGTATGATATCAATACTTATCTCCTACGGTTTTTTTGAGGATTAAATAAACTATCTGTAAAGTGTTTTATAAGTCTCAAGGTGCTAGATTAATGCATTTCACCATTAAACTCCTAGAAAGACTACACTTGATTCTTCCTCATCGCTCCTTCTTACTCCTTATATTTAACTTTCCAACCCTTCCCACTTAATGGAAACTTAATCTCCAGTGTATCAGTGATCTCTTAACTACTGAATCTGATAGCCCTTTCCCAGTCATCATCTTAAAAGCTTTTGGTTGTTACTAATCCTCTTCCCCTGGAAATGTACCTCTTCTGGCTCCCTTCATCCTTCTCTGGTAACTCTTTAGGCCCCTTTGCCCAATTGAACCAAATAAACATCTCCTAAGCCCTTGCCATGTGTCCCAAGGTAGCAGGGCTACAGACAAAAAGGAAACAATCCCTGCCCTCAAGGAGCTTACAATTTATATAAATATATATCAATTTATATATTTATTATATATATATCTATATTTACACAGAGACAAATATACTTTGTGTATCAGTTTGTGATAGCAACTTCAAAGGGAGAAGGGGACAAATGACCAGAGGAATCAGGAAAGGCCTTTGTAGAAGGTAGTGATGGTCTCAAAGTTGTGCTTTGAAGAAAGGAATTATATGAGACATGGGGTCTACTTATACATTATAATTGAGGTAGAAGACAGAAAAAATGTCTTGTACAGAACATAGTGAGCAGACCAGAATGACTTGAGTGGACTTGCAAGGAGAGTATAGGAAATTATATTGGATAAGTGGCCACCATATTGTGGAGAGCTTTCTGTGCCAAGCAAAGAAGTTTGTATTTTATCCTCAAATAGGAAGCCACTGAAAAGTTTTGAAGAAGGGGGAGGGGAGTTCTTTGGTCAGAATGGTATTTTGGGAATAGCAATTCAGCAGCTGTTGTGGAGGCTGAATTGAAAAGGAAAGATAGAAAGCAGAGGGACAGTTGGGAGATTTTTTGCAATAATCCAGGCCAGAGATGATAAGGGCTTAAATTAAGCTAAGGGATATATGAGTAAAGAGAAAGATATGTATGGAGGAGATAATGGAGACTTATTATTCAAAGGACTTGGCATCTGATTGGATGAGTGTTGAGGGAAAGGGAAGCATTGGGTCTATAAGGGACCTGGGTTCAAATATCATCTCTGATGCTTCCTACCCATGTAATCTTAGGCAAGTGAACCAACCTCTCTGGTTAGTTTCCTTACCTGCAAGGTGAAGCCTAAATGGCTTTTAAGTTCTTTTCCAGTGCTGTAATGTTATGACTCCAAAGTTGTAAATCTGGGTCCTCGAAGAACAGAGGAAATAGGGAAAATGGGAAGTAGTAGGTTTGGGGGGAAGATAAATTGGGTTTTGGACCTATGTTTGAGATGTCAGTGGCGTGTGCAGTAGTTGGCTGATGATATTGAAAGAGAATATATAGATTTGGGAATTATCTACAGAGAACTGAGTTAAGGAATGTTATGAGTTCAACAAAAAGAGTAGCAAAAGAGAAAACCAAGCCAAAGTTTCCAAACACCAACATCTGTAAAGGAGATTGAAAAGGAGGAAAACTAAGGGACAGTTGTGTCATGGCAAGGGAAGAGAGTGTCCAGGAGGATGAGTTTAACAATGTCAAAACTGCATTGAAGTTCGATGGAATTGCCATCCATTTCCTACTCAGCACATGCAAGAAATAAGGCTCTATCCTGATCTGTCTTCCTATATTCTCTTGATCATTTGTCTTTGCTATTCAGATGGCTTCCAAATTCAGAAAAAAGTAGGATATATTTTTATATAAAAAGATGGATATTGATAGAAACTATCACTATTTCCCAGGAAACTTAACAGATATAAATTAATAGCCACAAGATGATCCCCTAAGTCAAAACACTTGATCTCTTTACCAAGTTCATATATATGTATGTATTAAGAGAAAGGGAAAAGAGAGAGAGAGGAGAGAAAGAGATGAGAGAGACAGACAGAGAGACAGGGGGGGGAGAGAGAGAGACAGAGACAGAGAGAGACAGAGACAGAGAGAGAGAGAGAGAGAGAGAGAGAGAGAGAAAGAGAGAGAGAGAGAGAGAGAGAGAGAGAGAGAGAGAGAGAGAGAGAGAGAGAGAGAGAGAGAGCAGCCAATAGTCATTTAGAAGAATTCATTTGTAGAACTTTGGTGGAAGATACAGATTGGCATAGTAGAGTAGGTACAACCAAGTAGACCTGTGTTCAAATTTCACCTTTTAATACTAACTAGCTTGTGACTCCTAGCAAATCGCTTTCTCTCAGATCCTTGTCAAATGATGTTATACGTGATGATCTCTAAGAACCTTTGTGCTTTATGATTTTCTAAGAAAGGCACTGTGGTCTCCAATAGGGAGGTGTGAGGAAAGAAAAAATTACAAAAAGCTTGGTGAGAAACCTCATTAAACCAGGCCATCCTGAGAGCATTTAAAGATGAAACTGGAATAAATATAAATTAATAAAAAGATGCAAAAGAAGATTATAACTTCTCCCATCACGACAATAGGATTTGGACTCTCATATCACTCTGCTATATGAGAAAGTAGAAAAATAGTAAAGAAAGAAAAAATGGAAAGACTAGCTGGTTTAGTAGATCTTTGCTGAAAATCTAGCTAGGTAATGTGATTAGATTAGTTAGTCTGAAAAACCTAGAGAAACCTGACTTTGAATCTAGCCTTAGATACTTACTAGCTGGGTCATCCTGGTCAAGATACTTGATCTCTGCCTCAGTTTCCTCATCTGTAAAAAGAGAATAATAGCACCTATCTCCCAGGGGTTTTGTGAGAATAGATTCAATTTGTATAGCATTAATCCAGTGTCTGGCACATGGGAGGCTGCTTAATAAATCATTCCTTCCTGAAGGTGACACAATTTTGAAGACACTAAGGGATCAATTATTGAGGTAGAGATACCAAATCCCTAGGAAAAAAGTACAAACATTATTACTTAAAGGCAACATGGTATAGTAGAAAGGGTGCAGAATTTGGTTCAGAGCTCAAATTCTGATTCTGTCACTTACTACATTGGATAAGTTTGTGCATATCTTCAATTTTCTCATTCCTCGATGATAGGGGGTAGACTAGATCTCAAAGTTACTTTCCAAATCTAAGCCTAAACTTATAATGCAACTGAAAAAAGCTGACCATGAAAATATGTATGCATATATGCATATGTATACATACTACATAGGAACATGTACACACTATATGGGTGTACACATGCTATCACCAGAAGTAGATAGTATGTGTATATTACATATATGGGGTATGAGGTAAGAAGCAGATCTCTCTTATGGCCTTCTATAAAGCCTTCCACATATTGCTCCCACTTCTCTCTCTAGGCTGATTTCATGGAATTCACCTGCATGTGCTCCCACCACCTTAGCCTATCAGCTGCTTCTCAAAGTCCAGTTCTGGTCTCTCTCCTCCGTCCCTCTGTGCCTCCCCGCCCCCCTCTTGGAATCCCTAGCTTCCTTCAAGCCTCTGCTCAGGTACCACCACCTACAAGAAGCCTTCCTTGATCTATCCCTTTGACCCCATAATTGTCAGCGTTCTTTTCCCTCCTAAAATTATTTTGTCCTTATGCCCTCATTGAAAACGTTAAGTCATCCCTCCCAATTTCATATGGTCTGTTTGATAAGAATGTCCTCTAAAACTTGTTTGACAGTAGGTAGCCACTGTTCAGATCTCTGGAGCCCTCTGTGAGTCTGTTCATTTAACTAGCTCCTCCTAACTGTTCTAGCCCATATCTTTCCATCTTGGTTGCAATCCTGGGCCAATATTCCTAGGTTCTATGACTCACAATAACATAGAATCTTAGATTTAGAGCTAGCTAGAATAAACTCACCTGATCAAAAGCTGACAAGACTTTGGAGAGCATCTATTCCACCCTCTCCACTCCCCCACCCCATTTTAGCTTATTCCTTTCCTACTCTTATCTTTGGTGATCATTTTTACCCTTTCTCTTAAGTGCTAATAAAAAAGCTTTTTAAGAAATTTCTCTTTGGGGCTCAAAGGCATCTAAGAAAAACACCACCCGGTACAAGAGAATAAAGCAGAAAGAGGTCTGATGCCCCGGCAGTTTTAGGATGACAGCTATTGAGAGAGACAGGTTAGTGGAACAAAACACAGCGAGAGCCAAGCCTATCTGGGAATCCCAAGAGTGGATTCCTTTCTTGTCCCTCTCTTGGCTGCCCATCGCTGCAGATCCAAGCCTTGGGTATGTATGATTTCCATCATCAGCATCCCCAAGGGTGTGCGTGCCCTTATTCAAGTGGAAAAGACTTCTGTAGGACATTCTAGTGGGAAGGTGGATGGAGGTGAGGTTCATGATGGTCTGGAACTGGACATGTTGAGTCTGGGGAAGGAAGGCTTAGGAGAGAGCCGAAGACTCCTAGGTCAGAGCTGAGAGTGGCCGCAGGGTACAGCTAGTCCAATGCTTTTCTCTGACATTCGCCCTTGGAGAAAACAGTGATGTGCTCTACAGTGAGGATTGTGACCGCATTTTCAGGACAACATCCCTTGAAGGAGCTCATCCCAAGGACAGAGAAAGAGTTAAACCATGCAAAATAAGACCAGTTGTTGGAATGGGAACTGTTTAACTTGGAGCAGACTGGGGGGCATGGTGAGGAGAGGAAGGAGGATGTTTTCTTCCATGAACTGAAAGGCCATTCCATTGTGGGACAGAGATCTCAGAGGGCACAACTAGGAGTTATAGGTGCTCATATTTTCCCTATCATCTGGAATGTCTTTCCAGCCCCATTCTCATCTTCCCCTTTTCTTGTCCAATTCTTCCCCATTCCTCAAGGCATAAGGCATTCTTCTCTGGCACTCTGCCTGGATACCCAGCTGTATATGATCTCTCCTAAGCTCTCATAATACTTTACTCCACTTCTGTTTACATTAAATGTCCAATAACTTTCAGCATTTCAGCCATGAACTCTTTAAGAACTGGGTCTCAGTCTCCCTCAGTGACGGGCCCAGCCCTTTGCCCACAAGAGGTATCATGCTAGTTGGCTGATGGCTGAAGGAATAGAGATTGGAGCTATGAGGAGATTGGGTTTGGTCTCCCTCTAGTGTGGGGGCCAGTCCCTAGATCCATGGTCTGTTGCTGGGGTGGGAAGGTGGCTTACCGAAGCACTTGCTCTGGTTAGTGGCTCTGTCCATGAACACCTTGGAGGAGATGATGTTGCCGAAAGGCAGGAACATTTGCATCAGCTCACTGTCTCCAAACTCCTGGGGGAGGTGGTAGATAAACAGGTTACAGCCTTCGGGACCTGCAGGTAGGGGGAGAGAAAGACATAAAGCCCCCAAGGAGAGAAGATGGGACCCCACTAGGATCCTGAGCATCAGGTCATAAGGAGGGCAGTGTATCCATTCAAGGCACAAAGACAAGCAATCTTCAGGAAGGAAAAAGAGCCTCTATCTGGGTGAACCAAGCCCCTAGAAAATCCTCAACTACTCACATCCTGCTACTGGAAGGCACTGGGTCAGCGTTATGTTCTGGATTTTAGGTTTTGCTAGAAAGTAAGGCAAAAATGCCAGTCACTCACTAATATGCAAAGCACCTTGCATAATAAATTTTAATCCCTTCCACCTTTAAATTGGGAATATTTTAGGGTTTCTCATTTCCCCCCCAGTCCCCACCAGAACCCAAGGTGGGAAATGGAGCAATAGAAGCCAACAGGGAGACCCAGGCTGGTGTCTTCCCTATATTCTGCCATCCAGAACCTACATGCATTGCCAATGATGGAGCACAAGAGAGTTTGGAATTTGGACGTAGGGAAAGTGGTGGCTTGTTGTACGGACTCCAAATAGGTGCCCTGCACTGCACCCCTTGAAACAATATCAATTTTGGTATCATGGGAAGAACACAAGTTCAAGACCTGGATTCAAATCTCTGTTCTACTTGTAACCTTGAGTTTGTATTCCCCTTTACTGAGTCTCAACTTTCCTTACCCATAAAATGAAAGGGTTGGATTAAATGATCACTAAGGCGCTTGGTGGTTCATTTGGATCATTTGGGTCCTTCTTGGATTCACCAGATAGGTGCATCAGAGTGTTGCTAAGTGTTTGGTCTTAATTTGATAGATTCAGGATGCCTAAGTCTGATTTCTGGGTTACAAGCTGGATAATGCTAGCCCAAGTTCTCTGGGTTTCAGGACTATCACCTGTCAAATGGAGATAATATCCTATCCCCTCATAGACTTCATAAGATAACAAACATCCTAGGGGATCCTTAGCTTAGAAGGTTCATGTGTCCAAAGAACTGTCTTCTTTCAACATGGAACCTCTGTTAGCCAGTACCACATAAAATGGCCCCAGATAACATATCCTGCTACAATGAAATTAGGCCTGGTCTAAAAGAAATCAGGATGTGGGCCCAGGAACATTTATACAAAAACTATAAAAAGGTACATATTTCTCAAGGGATTCTGGGAAAAACTGACCCATCTATAATGGTAGGGAAAGGTTAAAGTTACTTTCTAGGCCAGATGGTTTAGGCTTGTGGTATGTTTAAGGGGTATTGTGCATAACCTTCCTGGAGGTGTAATTATTCAGGGTCTTAGGAGGGGGGAAGTGGCAGAGGACACTTTCCTTTCCTCTGCTGACATGTTATGGCCAGCTCCTATCTCATTCCTCCTGCCTTTGACTTGAAGTGACCTCTCCTTCCTTTGTACACTATAAGACATTACTTTCATTTTTTTCTCAGCCCTCTTCTAAACTGTGAGCTCTCCAGGTTCAGGGGGAATTATCTTAGCCACCTCTGGTTCTGTGTGTCAGGCAGCCCAGCCAGTGAATTGAATCTGTGATCTCATTTTATCCTCAGGGATTATTTTCATTTTATAGGGGAGGAAACTCAGTTTCATTAGAGGGAAAGAACTTGTTTTGGGTTCCCAAGATAGAGTGAGAATATAAACTAATGCTTTCATGTTGGCAGGAGCAGGAAGGGCCCAGGCTAGTCTCACCTTCTCGCTGCTGCTGCTGCTGGATGATGGGCGGAGGCTGTGGGACACTGTGGGCAATGGGAGTGATGGCCGCAGTGGGATACATTGCTGTGGAGAGGGAGACAGAGTGTAAGGCACCAAATGAAACTAGGTAAGAGGCTGCTGGGCAACGGGGTGGTGTGTCTACCTGTGTACTGCTGGACTCCTGAGAACGCTGGGTGGAGGGTCTCAGCCATTGAGGGACTCTGAGCTGGAGAAGAAACCCAGGGCTGAGGATGACCGTGAAGAAGGGGAGGCATCCTCTCCATCCTGTGCCCCTTCCTCCCCCATCCCTACCCTGACCACCATTGGTCACTCTGGGGTTTGTCAGCTGGGCCATTTGAAGAGACCCTTCATCCCTCACTGGGTTACCTGGGTAGGGCACAAGGCCATTGGCATATACAGTTTCTAGAGCTGGATGCCCACCGGGGAAAGGCACCACACCTGCAAAGCCGTTGGTGATGGGGGTGACAAGACCCGGCACAGCTGCTGTGCCGAGGAGTGGTGGCGAGTGCAGCCCTAGGAAAGGGAGGAAGTCAAGGATTGCGATCATCAGTGGGGGCCCACCCACTCATCCCCCAGCCCTGTGGCTTTCCAGCGCGGAAATCCCCCGGCTGACCACTAGTTTTGGTATACTGTGCTCACTGGGGGTCCAAGATTCCATCTAGTCTTCTAGACTTCCCTCGTTTCATAGAGGGGAAAATTGAGGTCCAGAGATGGGAAAGGACTTGGCTCATGCAGCCAGGGAACATGAGAAATGAGAGGTTTTGCTCCTAGGACCGCAGGGACCCCTGCACACTCTCAGCTCCCCAGGGCCCGTGCTGGCCACTTACCAGACGCCGGGGTGATGGGTGTGGCCGGAATCCCGTTGAGACTCACGGCACCAATCTGCTGGATGTGGCAGGGGGAGAAGGCCACACCTGGGCTCAGGTAGCTGCCATGGGAGGTGGACAGCACTGTGGTTTGCTGCTGCATAAGCTGGAGCCAGACAGGACAAGCTGATGTGACAGTGGCCAGAACGGTTCTTTCCCCTCTTCCCCCTCATTTCCTCTCCTCCCGCCTCCCCCTTCCCCGGGGGCCAAGGGGACAGGACCAAAGGTTCTCCAAGCAGCAGGCTTGTTGCTTCAAAGGGCATGGGTGGGTCTGCCCGGCTCCACAGTCCTGCTACTTTTCTGTCTGACCACAAGAGGGCATTAGACTCCATCAAGAGTGGGGCTGGCAGGGCTGAGGGACCGAGCCACACGGCCCGTTAGCCAGGTGCTCCCTCCTCCACTTGCACCCTCCATCACCCAACAACGGTCTCAGCTTGTCTCCTGGCCCGTCTTCAGCTGCGTCTCCCCAGAGGGCCGTGCACGCTCGTGTCGGGTGGGCGTGGGTGAGGGGTCCGGCTCATTCGCCCTGGGCACTGGCCCGCTCCCAGCAGCCTCCTGTTCTCTCCCACCTGTGTCTTCTGACCTGGTTCCAGGGGCAGGCGTCCGATGAGGTGTCGGAATGGAGCATCCCATGGGACCAGGGCTCAGTGTGGTGGAGAGGGAGCCCAGTGCTCCTGTCCCCAGGGAACACCCCGCCCCCCATCTCCACTTTCTATTTCTACTCTTCTCCTCCCATCCTCTCGAGAAGGGAATCACAAAACAAAAAGATGGAGGGAGGCGAACAGACTCGGAAAAGAGACTGAGAGGAGCTGGTCAGAGACAGACAGACAAGCTGACAGAACCAGGGAGGGAAATCAAGCTAGAGGAAAAGAGACTTAAGGAGAGAGAAACTGAGGCAGAGAAAACTGGGTCGACAGGGATGGGAGGGGAGAAACAGGGGCTCAGTGGGAAACAAGATGGGTCCAGGGAATAGAGAGGTGCTGGCAGGGATGGAAAGAAAGTCAAGAGACAGACAAAGCTGAGGCTATAGGGGCAGGAGGAAGGGAAGCAAGAGGAAGAGAGACAGACATTACTGCTGAGGGAGAGGGATACTCACAGCCTGTGCATAGGCACTGTAGGGGCTGAAGGGCAGTGTAAGGGATGGCGTGAAGATGCCCAGCTGGCCCACCATCTGCTGCATTCTCCGAAGGGTCCTCTCCTTGTCTGTGTCTGCGAACTTCACTACCAGGCTGGAGGAGGCGCCCTGGGCAAGTGGCAAGGGCCAGGGAAAGAGAGGGGCAGCAAGGAGCCTGGGCCAGGCAACGCCTGTACCTCCCCCCCCCATGGCCAGCCCATGGAGACCACACACACACACACACACACACACACACTGCATCTTGTATCCATCTAGGATCAAGCCTCTGTTCTACCACTGCCCAAGGCTGGGCGGTCCAGGGCCAAGAGAACCATTCCCACACAGAGCGACTGGGAGGCAGCTAGTGAAATGGCGGGTGGCAAGAAAGAACCCCCAGGCAAACACTGACATGGCCACAAGACAAAGGACCGCACAGTGATGGAGTCATGCAGGCGGTGACCACACATCTTCTCCAGCAGGAGATCCACAGAAAGGAAGAGGGAGGGGGACACAGTCTCAGGCTCCATCATACACAGATCTCTCATAGGATTTCAGGGTGGGAAATGGCCTGAGACCAAGTCTAACCCTGTTTTATAGAGGGGGAAACTGAGGCTCAGATTAAGAAAAAGGATTTGTCCAAGATCGTTCAATAAGATGAGGAAGAACTGGGAAGAGAACCCAGGTACTCTGGCAATCTTTTTCTTCCAGGCTAAGCATGGATCCCAGTCCCTTTCCCTTCATACCAACAACTATCTTGGAATGCGGTTTTAGACAGGGTCAGAGCAGAGCCTCCATCCCCGCCTGCTTAACTCCAGTGACAGACCTTGCCTGATCAGCTCCTATTCCCTTGTGGCCCGCGTGGATGGTCAGAAGGTATTCTTTACTTGGACACTTACTACCCATCACCCAGTTCTGCCCTAGGCTGAGACCAAGTAGAACAGGTCTATTTATTTCATAAATGGCCTTTCCATTATTGGACGATCATGACCTTGGTAGCTTGAAGATTTCTGCATTTCTGAATGAATATTCCTGGCTCCTTCCAGCTCTGTAAGCAGGACTTTTGCACAAGGCTCCTAACCAGCCTGCCTGCCTTCAGTTATTCCTTTTATGATCTTTTTTTTTTTTTTTTTTTTTTTTTTTTTTTTTTTTTTTGCACCAATAACCAGTTATCTTTCTAAATCCCAGCCCTGATCATGTTTCTACTCTGTTCATCTGCCATTCCTTAGTCATCCATGACTAAGGAAGCCCAGACTTTGATCGGACACTCAAGGCCCTCTCTGATCTTCCTCTACTTTTCCTCTCCAGCCTCGTTCCATCTGCCTGCCAGGTACCATCAGCTCCAGCGCATGTGGACTGTTTGATAGCTCCTGAAGACATCATACTCTTTCCCACTGTAGATCTTTGTTCCCATGACTCCCTTTGCTCTGCCCTTTTTTTTTAAGACCCAATCTTTTAAGACCCAATTCAAATATCACCTCCTCTGGGAAGCCTTCCCTGATATCTTAGAGTGGAAGTAATCTTCTTCTCTGGGTGCTCAATCTGTCTTTGTCCTGTGGTCTTTGTCCCACCTAATCATGCATCCTTGTTATCTGCCTCTGTGGACTGTGAATTCTCTGAGGGCAAGGTTGGGACTTAACCCTGTTTTTTCCCACTGCATGGAGTGGATCTTCACTGATTTGTCTCCTACAAGGCCACTGGATCTGGAAGAAGCACTGAGCCAGTGGCTTCTAAAAGAAGGGTAACTGGAGGTTCAGAGAGAAGGAACGTTTTGGAGATCTTTTGGATTGGCAGCGATTCCAGCTCTTATCCTCTGGTTTGGGGATGTGCCCAGCCTGGTGCACCGGGAGGGGCTAGGCACCTTTAGCTCTGGTGACCCCCTTTCCTCCTTCCCTCCCCCAGGGAAGGCGGGAAACCTCTGGCGTCTCATACTCACTGGCATCGTCTGGCTGCCATGGAGGGCATGGATGGCAGCCTGGGCTTCCGTGTGGGACGAGAACTTCACAAAGGCGCAGCCTGGTAGGGCAGAGAGGGAAGGACAGATAGGAGGTGAGAAACACTTCTTTCCTCCCCTCCCCTTCTCAAGCCTTAGGAAGGGGAGGAGCAGCTTTCCACATCCTATATACCTAACAGACAGACACAACAGTGTGGTGAGACAGTCATCAAAGGGGCCAGAGCTGGGCATAGGGACACACACACAGTCATCCAGACAGACGGGATGTGGACAGAGCCCGGTGGATGCGATCAGATGGACAGCCAGGCGCAGTGGGACAGACAGATGGACAGGCAGACAGATAGACAAGCAGCAGAGCCACAGGCTCGGAGGACTGTGAGAAATGCCCTCCCTCTCCTCTATGGCACAGGTAGCACCTTTACTATTCCCATCGGGGCCCCGGAGCACTGTGCACTCGTCGATCACCCCAAAGGGCTGGAAAAGCCGAAGAACATCCTCCTCGGACTGCTGCTTGTTCAGCATGCCCACGAAGAGCTTCCGGTCCCCTGTGGTGGGGAGATGGAGACGTCAGCCTCAACAGATCACCAGGCAAGAGAGCAGGGGATGCCCCCAGGGGAGATCCTGCCAAGGCTTTAGTCGCCCTCTTCACTGGACCACCACCTGGACTTGTCATCCCCCCCAGAGAGAAGAGAGGGGATGGCAGTAGGATGAGAGGGGAGGACAATGGGGGCGCAGGCTCCAGGACATGGGGGTAGTGAGGGCAGGCTTCTGATTTCTTTTCAGATGGGAGGAAATGGCACAGAATCTTGGCACCCAGAACTGGCATTCCCACCCAGTCCGGACTTCCTATCCACATAATCATCTCTTTGTCTTCCAGACTAGGGTTCCAGGCTCTCTTTAAAAGTTCCAGCAATGGGAAGTTCACTCCCTTCTGCTCAGCCCATTTCACTGAGGGAGACCCCTAATTGTTCACAGAAGGAATCTTGCTTTGGGGGGATTTTGGAGGCAATTTGGTTTAGATAATTGTCTAGAATCACATAGTGATTGAGGCTGGATTTGTATTCAGGTCTTCCTGATTCCACACAAAAGGAATCTTAAAGATGTTTAGTCCAGCTTCCTCCTTTTACAAAAGAGGAAATAGCCCACAAAAGGGAATTGCCTAAGAGCATATCAGAAGTATGGCGCAGACATGAGATTTCAACCCAACTGGGATTCCAAAGCCAATATTTTCCCATTGGATCTTATAGAACATTCTTTTTCTTTTTTTAATAATAGCTTTTTATTTTTAAAATATATGCAAAGATAGTTTTCAACATTCACCCTTGAAAATCTTGTGTTCCAATTTTTTTCTCCCTCCCTTTCCCCCCCACCTCCTCCCCTAGGCAGCAAGTAATCCATTATAGAACATTCTTTAAATTGAGCTGAAATCTGCTTCCCTAGAAATCCCCACTTTGCTGGTGCTTGTGTCCTTTGGGATCAAGCCAAATAACTCTGCTCCCCTTCCACTAAGGAGATTCCCTGGCAAATTCTGCTTATGGTCTAGGTTGGCAGATGTGGGCCCAGCAAGGCAACCTCTGACATCCTCTCCCCTCCCATGTAGGACATCCTCCTCTACTGGCTCTTCTTTCTGGATTTCTCTTCTCTTGGGTCCCTAGCTCTTGACTGTGGGTTCTCAAAGCATGCTCTTGGGCACCCCAAGGGTTCCAGAACAAGGTGAAAACTGGTTTTTAGTACTAGGCCATTTAAATTTCTAATATGGTAAATATTAATGGAGATAACCTATATTAACAAAAATTCTTGGGGGGGGGGCCTTAATTAAAGAACCTTTTTTAATGCAGGAAATATTCATTTTACATTCTTGCAAGAATGGAAGCTTAGATTATTAAACACATCTTTGAATGTTAAAGAGTCTTAAAGGATCCTGAGATCAAAAAGTTTGAGGATACTGTTCTAGATTGTAATATCTCAGCATTAGAAGGAAATTTAAGACCGTCTGGTCCAAACTGCAGGGGGACAAGAATTCCCCATCTACAACATTCTTGGCAAGTGGTCCACCAGCCTTTGAAGACCTTTAGCTTTTACTTCCTGAGGCAGACCCTTCCACTTTAGGACCCCCTCTCATCCTCAGAAAATGTTTTTCCTGACATCAAAAATAGCAATTCCTGTCTTCTAGGTAGAAGCTGGCTGTGTGGGTGCTCAATAGATTTAGACTTAGGAAGATCTGACTTCTAATCTTGCCTTCCTAGCTGTGTTATGTTGGGCAAGTCATTTAACTTCCATCCGCCTCAATTTCTTTAGCTGTAAAATGAGGATAATAATAGCACCTACTTTACAGGGCTATGCCGGTGAAGATCAAATGAGTTAATATTTGTAAAACTCTTAGCACAGTGCCCAGCATGTAATCAGCCTTCTTCCTAAAATGCAGTATCCAGAATTGCACAAAATATTCCAAATAAGGCATGGTCAGGGCAAGGGAGAATGAGATCATTACTTCCTTTTTCCTAGACACTATGCGTCTTTTAAAGGAGATATTTGCTTTTTTTTTTTTTTTTAACCATAACTTCACATTGCTAATTCATCGTGAGGATCCATTAAGAGCCTTGTAGCTTTTTCAGTTGAATTTCTTATCTAGCCATCCTTCCCTTCTTGTTTCTATGTCTTTAGGATTCTATCTATTACAAATTCACAGAAGTATAGGACATCAAAGTAGGAAGTGATTTTAGAAGTTAGAATGCAGGACACTGGGCTGAACCTAGAAAATGTAACAGAGAATGTCAGGGTTGGAAGGATCCTTTAGAACACAGGATGCCAGAGCTAGGGAGACTCTAGAACTGAGAATGTCAGATCAGGCCCTTAGAACCCAGGATGTCAGGGCTGGGAGGGCCCTTAGAACCCAGGATGTCAGGGCTGGGAGGGCCCTTAGAACCCAGGATGTCAGAGCTGGGAGGGCCCTTAGAACACAGGAGGTCAGGGCTGGGAGGGCCCTTAGAACCCAGGATGTCAGAGCTGGGAGGGCCCTTAGAACACAGGAGGTCAGGGCTGGGAGAGCCCTTAGAACCCAGGAGGTCAGGGCTGGGAGGGCCCTTAGAACCCGGGAGGTCAGGGCTGGGAGGGCCTTTAGAACCCAGGAGGTCAGGGCTGGGAGAGCCCTTAGAACCCAGGAGGTCAGGGCTGGGAGGGCCTTTAGAACCCAGGATGTCAGGGCTGGGAGGGCCTTTAGAACCCAGGAGGTCAGGGCTGGGAGAGCCCTTAGAACCCAGGAGGTCAGGGCTGGGAGGGCCTTTAGAACCCAGGAGGTCAGGGCTGGGAGGGCCTTTAGAACCCAGGAGGTCAGGGCTGGGAGGGCCCTAACCCAGGAGGTCAGGGCTGGGAGGGCCTTTAGAACCCAGGAGGTCAGAGCTGGGAGAGCCCTTAGAACCCGGGATGTCAGAGCTGGAAGGGCCCTTAGAACACAGGAGGTCAGGGCTGGGAGAGCCCTTAGAACCCAGGAGGTCAGGGCTGGGAGGGCCTTTAGAACCCAGGAGGTCAGGGCTGGGAGGGCCTTTAGAACCCAGGATGTCAAAACTAAAAGGTAATTTAGAAACCATTTATCAAATCATTATTTTACAGGATGGGGCGGGGGAAGGTTCCAGAAGAGGAAAGGTCTTGCCTCAGGTCACAAAGAGCCAGAATAGAAGCTGGGCTCCCAGATTCCCAGGCCTGAATTTCTCCATGTACTCCAGGGGCAGAGCCCTATGGAAGCCTCAGCTCTAGGATGTCTGGTGAAGGCACATCTCTCCGCCCTCATCCCGTGTTCAAGCATCCTCTTCTGCCTGCCATCCACCACCTAAAGCAGCTTTGTACTATGGAGCCAACAGGTTGGCTCATTTGCTGCCAGGGGGAAGGTATCGGGTCTAAACCCAGGGGAGGGAATGGGCATGGGTGCCCTTTCCTATTGGTTCTCACAGTCACCTGACCATGTTATCCACCTACACCGCCCCACCCCCCAGCCCAGTTTTTTTTCCGCCTTGGTCTGGCAATTTCCTGCGCTGTCCAGCAATCAGGAACATTTTATCTTCTCCTCCCTCAATGTTGAGTTGCATTGCCATGGAAACCTGTTCTTGTCAGTCATTGGTGGGGTTGGTTGGAGGGTAGGGGGAGGAAGCGGAGGGCATCGAGGAGAGAAGAGCATCTTGTCTGATGGAGCCCTGACAGAGAATATTAGAGGGTGAAGGTCTGAACCGTGGGAGGCAGAGACAAAAAAGGAAGAGCTAGAAAGAGGGGGGGGGTGTGTGTGTGCCGGGAGCCTTGCGGGGAGCCTGTCTCCCTTCCACCACCCTCTCTCAGTGCAGACCGGTATCTTGAGAAGGCAGCCAGAGATGGGGGTGGTTCCCCCAGCTTCACTGCACCCAGAAATGCCCAGTGCAACTTTTCTCCCATACCTCTCTCCACTACATCCAGGGAAGCATTGGGGACACCTGATCCAAGGCAAACTCCCTCCCTCTCCTTGGAAATGGGGAACCTCTAATTTCTTACAGAAGTGGTCTTCATTTCTGCCTGCTCTTCTCTCTCCCCATAAATAACGAAAGGGTCTTCATATGGCTTAGCCTTTATTTGTGTTCTGTGCTGCACCCAGTAGCCCCTAGGAGAATGACAGGAACCCTGCGGGGGTGGGGGGGGAGTTGGGAAACAGCTTGGGCAGGGACTTGAAGGCAAGAGGGAGGCCCAGGTAACCACCTCCATGCCTAGCTGGGTTCCACATTCCCCTGCCCTTGGGCTGGTATGGCTAACCCTCTCTAAGGAGGTCCGATAGGCAGAGAGGACAGCCCCCCTTTCTTCTGTTGTCTAGGGATGATGTGCTGTAGAAGCAGAATATTTCCCACTGCTTCCCATCATTTATGGAGAGGGCTTCAGAGACAGGGTAGGAGAAGCAGGAAGGGATCATCATCATAATGATTCTAATGGCTTCCATTTCTATAACAACATACAGTTAACAAAATGCTTTCCTTATAGAAATTCTCTGGGGTGGGTTGGACAAGGCTTATTATCTCGATTTTCAGTGCTAGGACACAGAATTTATGGCTTTTGCCCACTCACTCACTTTGTGAGGGCCAGAGACAAGAACTTTGTCCCCTGAGTGCTGTGTGAAAGCTGGGCAAGGAGAGGTACCTGATGGGGTGAACACCAGAGACTGCCTAGAAGAAATGTGGACTTGACTTTGGGCCCTTGGAGCCCAATGGGTAGGGACTGGCTTGTGTGTGAAATAGGGGTTAAAGAATTCAGATCAAGATACACGGGCCACATAGCCTCATTAGCCCTCATAACCTTGGCCAATCAGGTGCTAGATGGCTTTTCTCCCTGCCCTCCTCTCTGCTCCCTCCCCCGATCTTACCTGCCCTATGAATTGTTACAACCTTAGCCATGCTTGGGCCCTGGCTAGGAATGAATTCTGAGGCCAAAAAGGCATGATGGGAGTTGGAGTGGTGCTGGAGCTGCTGCTTCTCTATATGAAGTATGTGGAAAGGACCCATATTTTTCTTTCTTTTTTCTTTCTCCCCACTCGCAATTACATGAAACTCGCATTTTTCAACCCAAACTATCCAAACCCTATCTGACAAAAGTCTACTTTTTCTGCAAAGCCTGGTTCAAAGTAACATTTTTTTCCCATAGGATCTCAGACTTCCAACTTGGAAGGGACCTCTAAGACCATATTGTCCAACCCTCAAATTTTGTTTTGTTTTGCTAAGGCAATTAGGGTTAAGTGACTTGTCTAGGGTCACACAGCTAGGAAGTGTTAAGTGTCTGAGGGCACATTTTGAACTCAGGTCTTCCTATCCCCTGCACCAATTAGCTGGCCCCTCTCATTTTATAAAGAAACTAAGACCTAGGTGGATCTTCCCAATTTTACACATTATCAAAGACAGGACTGGGATTTGAACTCCTGCCTCCTAATTCCAAATACAGTTCTACATCACACTCAGAATCTAGGTAGTCTTAGTAAGTCCTGGAGGTATGATCCTTGAAGATGTAGGACTATACTTGGGAGAGAGGGAAAGGGGTCCAAAGGGTGAAAGGCTGAGAGATTATGGATCTGAGAGACTGAAAGGACCATGAAGGCAGGGACCTGAAGGACTAAGAATACTGTTGGGGACTAGATGACCATAGTAAGAGGACTGAAGGAGTTGGGGGACTGAGGGGTTTGAAAGGTTATGAGAATTATAGGGGCCGAGGGATTTGGGGAGTTAAGGGGCTGAAGAGACAAGTCTAGTTCACAATGGTAGGCCTGCGTGGAAGCCCTGTCTAAGGACCAAAGAAACAGGGGCCAAGCCCCATCCTCCAAACTGAAGTCTGGAGAGGGGCTGGACAGCTGGGTGATTGATAGACCAACAGGGTTTAGAGAATAAGCCTTGCCTTGGGGTGGGAGCCCAAAGCTTATCCTTAAGTGAAACTTCATAAACCCCCCTCCCTGGCAGGGTTGGAGCAAGGAGAGGTGGGGGAACAAAAAGAGATGACAACTACCTCCACGGCTCTCGCTGTCCGCAGGTTTCACCTGGATTGGCCGCGCCATCTGCAGAGAGAGACAGACAATTACTATAGTAATCTAGTAAATTAAACCCAAAGACTCCAACTTCTGGGGTAAGAACTCACTATTTGACAAAAATTGCTGGGAAAACTGGGAAACAGTGTGGCAGAAATTAGGCGTTGGCCAGCATCTCACACCATATACCAAGATAATGTTAAAATGGGTTCATAATAAAGACATATAGGGTGATACTATAAGCAATTTAGGAGAGCAAGGAATAGTTTGCCTATCACATCTTTGGAGAAGGGAGAAATGACAAATGAGAAGTAGAAAACATTATGAAATGCAAAATGGATAATTTTGAGTACATTAAATTTAAAAGTTTTTTGAGAGAGATGGGGAAAAGTTAGGGAGATTTCTGATCCTTATGTAGGAAAACCCTCGGGGTCAGGTGGGACCCCCTGATCCAGTTTCCTGGTGAGGCAGGAGTGGCTTTTCTTTGGCAAAAGGTTCTCTTTTCCATGAAGGATGAGGGGTATAGAATTGGGTTGAACTTGGCTGTATATATATATATAATCTTACTATATAAATTATTGGTCATTATTTATTTCACATTATTTACATATTGTATTCCAGTGTTTGAGAGATTAAATTTGAGTGCATAGATCCCCATGGCATTCCAATACGAACTTCCTTTCAAGTTAATATTGAGACACCAAAAACTACTCTTTGGCTAGATTCTATCAAACTGTTCCAAATATACCTAACTGTTATTGTTTAGCGTGCATCTACATTTTGTTCATCACATTGTGCTTCTGTTGTTGCATCTAGCACATAGTGTTGCACATATCACAAAGCTGGCAGGGTTAACTAACATTTTGGATGACATAGTCAGGATCCAAAGAATTCTGTACATCCTGGAATAGAGCCTATCATCTCTCTGTCAAATAACATGCTTCATCATGAATCCTTTGGAATTGTGATTGGTCATTGCATCAATGGAAGTTTTTTTAGTCTTCAAAGTCATTTGCCTTTGCTATGTTGTTATTGCTGTATATTTCTGCTTCTAGTTCTGCTCACTTCACTTTGTAACAGTTCACATAAGTCTTCTCAGATCTCTCTAAAATCATCCCTTTCATTTCTTAAAACATAATAGTACTCCATTATATTAATAAATCATATTTTGTTTGGCCATTTTGCTTCAGCTACCTGATGAACACCTCCTAAGTTTCCAGTTCTTTACCACTATGAAAAGATCTGCTATAAATATTTTTGTACATATAAGTTCCTTTCCTCTTTAATTTCTTTGAGGTATAGACCTAGTAATGATATTTCTGAGTCAAAAAGTATGCAGAGTTCAGTAACTTTTGGAGCATAGTTTCAAATTGCTCCCCAGAATGGATGGATCAATTTATACCTTCACCAACATTTAGGGAAACTTAAGTGTTGTCCTAATAGCATCAATAGAAAAGCCTTTATGTTCCCAGGACATGTATCCAAAGAACTTTCCAAAACTTTTCAAACTGGAAGACTATTACCAAATTCTAATGACTCGTGTAGGTACAAATGACACTGAGAGGAAGAACACTGCCCAAGATTATGATGTCTGTGGATTCATGTAACAGGCTATGTTTTCATCACTCTTATTAATGGAAGTCAAAAGATGAAGAGGAAGCAGATTTTGGAAGCAAATCACTCCTTAAGAAGGTGATGTTTGAAAATGGGAGTTGGTATAAATGGATACAGCACCAGCCCCAAAGTCAGGAGGACCTGAGTTCAAATCTGGCCTCAGACACTTAACACTTCCTAGCTATGTGACCCTGAGTAAGTCACTTAACCCCAATTGCCTCGGGGGGGGGGAGGAGAGAGAGAGAGAGAGAGAGAGAGAGAGAGAGAGAGAGAGAGAGAGAGAGAGAGAGAGAGAGAGAGAGAGAGAGAGGAGAGACAGAGAGACAGAGACAGAGAGAGAAAGAGAGAGAGAGACACAGAGAGAGAGACAGAGAGAGAGAGAGAGACACAGAGAGAGACACAGAGAGAGAGACAGAGAGAGAGAGAGAGAGAGAGAGAGAGAGAGAGAGAGAGAGAGAGAGAGAGAAGAGACAGAGAGACAGAGACAGAGAGACAGACAGACAGAGACAGAGAGAGAAAGAGAGAGACACAGAGAGAGAGACAGAGACAGAGACATAGAGAGAGAGAGAGACAGAGAGAGAGACAGAGAGAAAGAGAGAGAGAGAGAGAGAGAGAGAGAGAGAGAGAGAGAGAGAGAGAAAGAAAGAGAGAGAGAGAGAGAGAGAAAAGAAAATGGGAGTTGAATTTCTAGACCATGACTTAATGGAGTAGTAGGAATCTAACCTAAAATGGAGTGCTCCTAACAAGGCTTGGTAAGAATTTATTTGCTTGGAGCCTTGAAAACACTAGATTGCTATTCATTATAGTGGAAACAGTTATAAATTTTAATGTTTTCCATTTATGGATCAGATGCGTCAAATATAGATTCATTCAGTAAGACAAGGTAGCTCATGGCCAGAGTTAATCATTTTTAGTCTTTTAGACTTTGGGGCTTTGGAAAATGACAAAACTTAGAATCTTCCTGTAAGAATTCCCATAAGGCCTTTAAGACTCATGTCTTCTGACAGCCTTATAGGTAAAAAGAAAAGTCTCATACTGATATCTGCTTAGAATTCCAAGAAACAGAATTCTCTCGACCAGTGCGGGATTTATATTCTATGGGCTAGTTAGAAACAGATTCATTTGTTAACAGATTAAATTGGGCTATGTTTTCTTATATAATTTATGTTTCAACTGATGATTATCAAGTCCCCAGGTAAGCTCTCAAAAGTGTAATTAATCATTATTTATGATTATAACAATCATATGATATAATGATAATGATTAATTAGAATATCGGCTAGTTCATGATGTTGCCCCAACCAACACTGTTTCACAGTAGTATAGCCAACTCAGTACCACCAAATCCTGAAATTACAACAAAAGACATTGTTTCATGGCCATGCTTAGGACAAGGGCTAAGTGTGCCCTTCCACTTAGAGAAACAATCAATGATAATTGTCTGAGGGGTTATCAATCCCTAACAGCCTATGTATATGATAAATTGCATGTATATTGTTTATGGGCCATTATAACTTTGTATCTTTGTAACTAACTATCCCTTGTATATTATAAATTTTATGTACATTGTTTATGGGCCATTATAACTTTGTGGTTTTGTCTAATGTCTTGCTTTCTCAGAACCACCTAATGACTTCAGGAAGAATATATTTGATCCTAATAATGATTTCTAACATTCCTCATGGGGAAATTTGGGGACTTCAGAGACCTTGATATACACAAGGACTCCCTACCATCACATACCCATCTAGCTTCTGACTAAAGACCTCTCAGAGGAGGAAAGCCTGGGTCAGCCCATTTCTTGATTGAATAGCTGTAATTATAAGATATTTTCCCTTACATCAACCCCAAAATGCCTCTTTGCCATTTCCACCTATCATTCCTGGTTCTGCCCTCTGGGGTCACACACAACAAATTCAGTCCCTCAGATACTTGAAAACAGCCATCAGGGCCCTCAAGTCTCCCCTTCTCCAAGTTAAACATTTCTAGTTCCTTTAACTGAGGACTCAAGGCTTTTCACCATTTCTACTTGTCCTCCAGCTTATCTTTCTTTGTATCCAGATATCCTTAGGGCTTAGCACATAGTAGGGGCTTAATAAGTGCTTAATGATTGGTTGAATTATCAATGGCCCCCCTAAATTTTGACACAGAACTCAACTCAATTTTTCAGGTAAAGTCAGAACCAGGCAGAGGATTAAAGGGATTGTAAAGTCCTTATTCCTAGAAGTTATGCCTCTCTTAAATGTAGCTAAAGACCCCATTAATTTTTTAGCCATCATATAGCATCTCCAACCCAAACCAAAGATCCCAGATTGTTATTTTAGACAAACTTCTATCTATTAAACCTGAATTGAAATTCTAAAGGTGATCCTTTTAATAAAGCATAAGACTTTACATTTATCCCTGCTGAATTCCATCTCATTAGGTTCAACCCAACATTCTAGAACAGTGATATCAAGTTCAAAGAGAAATGGGAGACACGAAACTATATACATAAGGATCCTTGCAGGCTGCATATTGACTTAGTCTTAAAATGTAGTATTTTGGGGGGGTAGCTAGGTGATACAGTGGTTAGAGCACTAGCCCTGAAATTAGGAGGACTTGAGTTCAAATCCAGCCTCAGACACTTAACACTTCCTAGCTGTGTGACCCTGGCAAGTCACTTAACCCCAATTACCTCAGCAAAAAATAAAAAACAGTATTTTTTTGTTGTTATTGAATTGGGTCAGTCATGGCAAAGACCCTGGCGCAGATACTGGGGTGGTCTGCCATTTCCTTCTCCAGCTCACTTTACAGATGAGGAAACTGAGGCAAATAGGATTAAGTGATTTGTCCAGGATCACACAGCTAGTAACTCTCTGAGGCCAGATTCGAATTTAGGTCTTTCTGACTCCAAGGGTGACATTCTATCCAATGTATTCTAGCTGCTCTAAAATTTAATATCAGCTATTTTCTATTTATATGCTTATTTATTTTGTTAAATATTTCCCAATTTATATTTTAATCTGGTTCCCACAGGTTTCTATAACCATTGTATCTGACCCCTTGATGCTGGGCTGGGAAGGATTATATTATCCCAACTGTGTGCCATCTACAAATGTACTGAGGATGCCATCTATGCCTTCATTGGAGTCACTAATAAAGATGTCATACGGTAGAGGGTCAAGTATAAGAATCCTAGGACCCTCCACTGGGGGCCCTCTGAGCTGACTTGCAGTAGTTACTATGACTTCCTCATGGACCTCAATCCTTCCTCCGGGTCCTAAAGCATCTAAAACTGTATTATAATCCAGGCTAATCTCTCTCAATCTTTTCCATAAGAATATCACAAAAGAATTAGATGCTGTGCTAAAATCTAAGCAAGTTATATCTACATCATTTTCTGACCTATTAGTTTAGTAATTTATAAGAAAAAATAATCACAACTAATATTTATACAATAATATATAACACTTTAAGATTTGCCTAGCACTAAACAGATGCCATTTTGTCCTCACAACAACCCTTTGAAGTTGGTGCTATTATCTCATTTTACAGATGAGGAAACTGAGGCAAACGGAGGTTACCTAGCTTGCCCAGGTTCTCACAGCTAGAGACAGAATTTGCACTCAAGTTTTTCTGACTCCAGGCCTAGAATTCCTTCATACACCTATCTTCCGAGCTGCCAATATAAATTGGAATTTATAATTTTCCTAAGGGGAATGTGTTTCTCAGGGAGTCATTGAACAATGTGATTTCCTGCTTAAAAGATTCTGACCTGAGTATGGTGATTGCAGTCATAAGTCAAACCAATAAACATTAAGTGCTTCCTGTATACCAGGCATTGTGTTTAAGTGTTGGGGATGGAAAAAAGGCAAAAGACAGTTTTTACTCTCAAGAAGCTCTCAGTGTAATGAAGTAGAAAACATAAACTATTTTGTACAAATAAAATATATGCAGATAAATAAGAGATCATCTCAGAGGGAAGGCACTAGACTTAAGGGTTTCTGGAAAGGCTTCCTGTGAAAGGTGAGATTTTATCCAAGACTTTAAGGAAGCTGGAGAAGGCTGGAGGTGGAGAAGGAGGGAAAAGAAAATTCCAGACATGGGGAATGGACGAAGTTGTGTCACATGATTGGTTCTTGCCATCGTGAGTTGGAGACTGTTCATCTAGTATCCTGAAAGCCACTTGTTAAATTTTCAGAATGAGTATTTACACTTCTGAAATCGATAAACTCTAACAATCAAAGCTCAATTTGTTGTTTTATTGATTGTCTAGACTTAAGAAAATGATGGAGAAAATGTTAATAATGGAGATTTAAAGTTGTATTATATTGTTTTGTTTTGTTTTTTGAAGAGACAGAGTTAAATGACTGGTCCAGAGTCACACAGCTAGTAAGTGTCTGAAGCTAGATTTTAACTCAGGTCGTCCTGCAGATTTAAACTTAAAAGTGTATCCTGAATTATTATTTTTTTGGTCAGTTGTTAAAACATCTACCAGCACATCCCTAATGAAACCACAGTGGCTCTTAATAAGCTCTGCTTTTTTTCCTTCTTAAATCCAGATGTCCTTTAAACATCTCTTTAATAATGTTTCTTAATATTTATAGGAATCAAAGTCAAGGTCACTGACCCATTCTTTCCCTGCTGGAAAATTGGGATATTTGCCCTCATCCAGGCTCCAGTGCTAGTTATTATCACTAAACAAATTTGTTCCTCTCTGTGAGAATAAAATCCAGAATGGAATTTCCCCCTTGGTTCCTCTTCCTTTGGAAAGATGAAATTGTCATTAAGGCAAATCAAGGAATGATAAGTCACTCTCCTTAGGACCAGTCCCTTCTCACTACTCCACCAGTCCTCCTCTGGGCACTTGCCTTGTAACTACAGTTGAAGGGGAAGGGGTACCCTTGCAGCTAAGCCATGCAGAGAAAGTGAGCAAATCCTTGCAAGCACTGGTTGTTCTTAAGGAAGGACAGTTCATAATTTGCCAGCACAATGACTTCTGCTCCTACAATAATGCAAATGAAAAGAATGCTAAGGGAAGTTGACCTCAGAGTAATTGTAATGACCAAATTTGGTTCCAGAGAATATTCTTACAATGAAATGTGACTCCCTTCATCAGAGAGAGATGAGGAATCACAGGCATAGAATGTACTGCTTTTTTGTTAAATGGATTCCAACTGCTTTTGCTTCCCTCCTCCTATCCACATAGGGTACCATACCCGAATCTACAGATGCTCTTAAAAGCTTTTTTTTGGATCCCTGAACCCTCCCAAGATATCTTGGGGTTTACTGGCGTGATTTTTTTTCTTAAGGACCCTGTCTTAAACCAAAACCACTTTATCAATTTTTGACCACCAAGAGGTCCCAGGCCAGGTTCCATTTGGACATCATTTGAATCCTGATTAATTCTGAATGTAAACAATAATCATTTCTGCTTTGGCCAGAAACCCTGAAGGTCTTCCCCTTCCAGATTTATTTATTTAGATTTTTTTTTTTGACTAGGTGAAAAAGGAGATTCTTTGCCTCAATTGCTACCTAGCCTTAATCACTGAATGGGTGTGGCCTTAGGCAAATTGAACCTTGTTAAAGACCTTAGCTTAAAAAGGCCGAGGTCTCCCCCCTGCATCCAGAGCCATCTGCAGTCATCCTGATCTATATCTGGCCACCAGACCCAGATGGCTCTGGAGGGGAAAGTGAGCCCTCCCTCACTGAAATTCAATTCACTTGCACATCATGGTGTCTCCTCCACTATGTCATGGTCCTCTTTGAGAACAAAGGACAAACCACAATAACATACAAGTGTGTAGGTAGTGTTCATGTGTATATGTGTATGTTGTTGCTGTCTGCCCTTCTTTCTTAAAGAGTAAATTGAATTTAAGTGAGATATGGTTCTGCTAAGTCACCACTCTGGAGAAGAAATGTCAAATTGGGCATCATGGGATGCTAGAATTACAATTGAAAGGGACCTTAAAGACCTCTCAATTTATAAGTTTAGCTGAAAGTTGGTGGGATGAGTTCAATGAGTGGAATACAGTTCTGGAATAGTCTACCTTATTGAAAAGGGATAAGGTATGTTAAAGGGGGACATCGATGTGGGTGCAAAATCCAGGAATTCAAGAAGGAAAGGGAGCATAGAAGAAAATATTTGAGCGAAGATCACTTGGGGCAAAAAGATAGTGGAGGCATGCTACAGACCACCAAGACAGGAAGAGGAAAGAGATGAAGAGTTTGGGGATACATCTCAAGTTTGGCACAGAGGCTTGATGGGGGATGAAGGAATTTCATTACCCAGACATCTGCTAGAGCATTCTTTCTCTGCCAAAAGCAGAGCAGCTAATAAATTAATTGCTTTAATGATAATTTCAACCTTCAAGAGATGGAAGAACTTCCCTTTGAGCTGATTCTCACTGACAAGGAGAAACAGGTTGCTCGGGGGTGGAGATGATGGGAGTCTGGAAAGGAGGGGACCAATGATTCTAAGCCTTTATGATAGAGAAGAGGAAAGTCTAATGACATGCACTTTTAGGGAGAATATATTTCAAAGGGTTCAGAAAAGGCAAAGGGAGGACTTCATGGTTTCATATTCTACAAAAGAAATCAACCTTCAAAAATGAAATTCTGAAGACACAAAGAGAAACAAATCTGATGAGGACGAACCTATGTCGATGCATATGGAACTCATCCATCAATTTAGGGTTGGGTTTTGTTTTGTTTTTAAGGAAATAAAGCAGATAGAATCAAGGGCAAGTAATGGAGAATGAAAAGAGATATGTGGGATGGTCTTATAAAAATAATGTGATTACTGATACCCAGAATGATCTGAGGCAAAAGCTAAAGACAAAAACATTGTTTTTAAGGCATATAGAGAGAAAGACACAGAACAATGGAGGCAGAGATTAGTCCCAGCTTCTTAACTATGTTTTGTGACCTCACATGGGGTCTCATAACTGAATGTGGGGATCATAAAATTATAATTATCAGTAAATGTTTGATTTCTATACCTATTTTATATACCTGGAATCATGTAAAAATTTCCAAGGAAAAAGGAGTCATGAGCTGGAAAAAATTTAAGAAATCCTGGGTAGGCAGCTGGGAATAATGATGAATGATGGAGAGGCAGATAGAGAGGTAGCCTTAAATTGAGGAAGTCCCTTCTCTTTAGAAGTACTTTGTCTTTTCCTCCTATTTATTTTGGTGCATTTCAACTGCTAATCTTTCCTTTATATTATTGCTAGTCTATTGCAAATCGCTTTGCCTCATGACACTCGAGGCTTCAAGCTTTCTAGGACTATAAGTTGTGGAGAAGGTGCCAGTCTGCCTTGACAAAGGGAGTTTCCTTACCTGGTAATTCCCCATATTAATTAAACCGTATATCTTGTCCCTGACACTTTTTCCATCAAGGGGAATACAACTTGGTCCTTTCCAGGGCTAAGAGAAAGTGGGTATCCAAGATAAGTGGAGAATGTACTAAGAAATTGCCAGCTACCCTGCATGGCTTCTAGTCACCAAACCATGGTAGACAACATCTTAGGGAACTGAGAAGATTGGCAGATGTGATTGACAGCTGATCTATTTTTAGTAATTTTTTGAAAGATAATGGAGTATGTGAGAGGTGCTGTGGGGCTAGACAGGAGCAAGCATTATTCTGACTTTCCAAAAAGAGAAAAGAATGGATTCTGTAAACTATATGCTTCAATGACTGGCAAAAATTCTAGAGAGTACTATTAAAGAGATGCTTTGTGAATATTTCAAAAAGGAAACAGTGATCACAAAGAGCCAGCAAGGTTTATTTAGTACAGATTATATTGGGTTAACCTCATTTCTAGTAGACATGTGGTAGATATTGTTCACCTGGATATTAACAAATAATTTAAAATTTTCTCATGCTATTATGAAAAGATGGAAAGATATAGGTTGGGTGATAATATAATAATGTGGCTTCAGAACTTGTTGAATGATAGATCATAAGAATAGTCATTAGTGAAGCAGATGAAATCATTTGAAAAATTGATTTGAAAAAAATTTTGAAGACATGAGAAAACTCCATCCCTTTATCTGAATGTCTCTGTGCCTCAGTTCCCTTATTTGCAAAATTAAGAGGTTGAACTAGATGATCTTCTATCTCTAAACCTGTACTCTTTTGATTTTGATTAGGATAATAGATGTAGAGTTGAAAGAGGGAAGGGGAGTAAGCATTTTTGAAATGTCTACTCTGTGCCAGGAACTGTACTAAATGCTTTATAGATATTATCCTATTTGATCCTCAAAACAACCCTAGGAAGTGGATGCTACTATAATCCTCATTTTATAGCTGAGGAAATTGAGATCCAAGCAGATTAAATGACTGATCAACACCACACAAGACAGTAAAATATGAATCCAGGAATTCTGACTGCAAAACCCCAAATGCCATGCTGAAGTACCACAGGACTCTGGGTTTGGTTGTATAATGTTTAAAAGGGCACCTGGGCAGGTAGGTGATGCCATAGTGCACAGAGCACCAAACCTGGATTCAGGAGGACTGGTCTTCCTGAGTTCAAATCTAGCCTCAGACACTGATCAAGTATATGAGCCCGGGCAAGTCACTTAACTTTATTGGCCTCAGTTTCCTCATCTGTGAAAAGAGCTGGAGAAGGAAACAGCAAACAGCATTTTTTGCCCAGAAGACCCAAAATAAGGTCACAAGGAGTCAGATATGACTGAACAAACAATAAAACTTTTATCAATGGTGGTATGATTATCAAATCTGCAGATGTCTGAGAGTTGCTAAAAGCGATACACCTGGATAATGGATTCTGAATCCAAAAATATACGAACAAACTAAAACTGGGCTATATCTAATGATAAAAATAAGAAGGATAAATGTTAATTCATATACTCAAATTAAAAAAAATCAATTTCACAAGTTCAAAATGGTTAAGCATGCCATCCTTTCAAGCTAAAAAAAGATTTAAGGGATATCTTTATCCGCATATATCATTCTTCTACCCTACTTAATAAAATTCCACTGAAGCTCCCTAATTGTTTCCGAGGGAAAGTATAAAATGCTTTGACATGCAAGGCCCTTTATAACCTAACCCCTACTCCTTTTTCAGTCTTCTTACACTTTACTCCCCACTATATGAATTCTTCGATCCAGTAACCTCCGCCTCCTGACTGTTCCACAAACAAGATCCTCCATCTTTTAGCTCTGGGCATTTTCTCTAGTTTCCCCATGCCAGGAATGCTTTCTTTCTTTGACTCTGTTAACCCTTTAGATTTCTTTGAAGATTTAACTAAAATCACATCATTTACTGCAAGCCTTCACCAACTCTTTCTAATTCTAGTGCTTCCCCTCTGTTAATAATCTCTTATTTACCCTATGTATAGATTGTATATATTTGTTTTCTACCCAATTAAATTGTAAATTCCTTGAGGTCAGATACTCTCTTTTTGTATCCCCAGTGCTTAATACAGTTTCTGGCACATAGTAGGTGCTTATTAACATCTGATTGATATATCCACCTCAAATGCTAATGAGATCTTAGGCAGCATTAGAAGAGGCAAAACTTCTAGGATTAGGGACAGGGATAATAATGTTAATGATAATCCCGGTGTACTATGCTGTGGTGACACTGGACAATGGGCAGGATTGTGTTCAATTACGGGAGTCACATTTATTAGTCTGGGTAGCCTCCAGAGGAGAAGGACCAATAGGGTCCCCAGTTCATATCCTAAGAGCGATGGAAGGAAATGGGGATGTTCAGCCCAAAAAGAGAAAATTTAGGGAGGAGGAAATATGGCTTTCTAGAAGCATTTGAAAAGCTCTTATAGAAAAGAGGGATTAGGCTTGCTCTGTTCGGTCCCTGAAGGCAGAGCTCAGATCAATGGTTGGAAGTTACAAAGAGGAAAGTTTAGGTTTGATGTTGGAAAGCATACAATTTCCTAATATTAGAGATATCCCAAAATGGAATGGGGGTGCTTCAGGAAAGAGTGCTTCTTCCTTAGAAGTACACAAGTAAAGACCAGAGGACCACATGAGTATATTGCAAGGGATTCAGGAGAAGGGATCAAGAACTTATTAAGAACCTAATAAGTACCTCACTCTAAAAATATCCTGTTCTGGACTCTTATTCAGGTGTGGATTAGAGTAGATGGCCACAGAGGTACCTTCCAATTCCAATATTATGTGATTCTGACTCTGCTGCCCTTCCCTCATTGATCCCCCATCGTCTCACTGATCCCCACTCTGCATCCACTTGTTAAAACTCCTCAAGAACTTCACATGTTTAACATACGTTGGATTACTTGCTGTCTAGGGGAAGGGCATGGGGGGAAGGGAGGGAAATTTGGAATACAAGGTTTTGCAAGGGTGAATGTGGAAAACAATTTTTGCATGTATTTTGAAAATAAAAGTTATTATTAAAAAAATAAAACACTACTTCCCATCCAGTGAACTTTAATCCCCTTCGTAGAGTGCTCATTCCCAAACTTAATGCCAATGTAGCTCAACCCAATTCTTCTTAAGGATTTCTTCCTATTTAGCCTGGAAAAGGCTCGAGGGTGGGGTGAGATGACATCATAGCAAGGATTTATTTAAAGGGCTGACGGCTGGAAGAGCAATTAGACTTGTTCCAAAGAGCATAACCATGATCGGTGGGCAAAACCGGCAGAGGTTCATTGAAGCTGGCTGTCCAGAAAAGCTTCCTAATCACTAGACTTATCCCAAAGTGGAACAGACTGCCTTAATTTCCCTTCTTTGGGGCTTCACAGAGAAACTTTGGTAATCACTTGTTGGGTGTGTGGTTATTGGGTAATAATGGAGTATATGATAATATAAACCATAGTGCATAAAGCAGTCAGGAAGCCTCATGTTTGTGAGTTCAAATCCACCTTATGTTGGATGACTGAATAAGTCACTTTGTTGCCTCAATTTCCTCATCTGTAAAATGATCTGGAGAAAGAAATGGCAGACCAGTATCTTTGCCAAGAAAACTCCAAATGGGGTCACAAAAAATTGGACATCAATGAAAGAGGACTCAATAATATTATAAAGGGATTCTTTTGGGGTAGGAGTTAAACTAATCACTGCAGTCTCTTCCAGCTTTCAAAATCTATGATTCTGTAATTCCCTTAGCCTTTCTCCCTTCAGTGAGCCCAATATCCACTCACTGATAACTACACTTAGAGGAGTGCTGGAAAATGTTTAACAATCAGCTGAGGGAATTGGTAAAAAATACATTTTAAAGTGTAATCACTAACATTTCTCCATCATTGTTTTAAATCTAGACAATCAACAGAATAATAAATCAAGCCTGGTTGATAGCATCTGTCACTTTCTGAGGTGTAAATGCTCACAATGAAAATAAATAATATGGGCTCTCAAGAGCTGGTTTGATTCCAGAACACCCGTCTCTGCACTCATTTGCTGGACTTCTTTCGACTCGATCCAAATCAAAACCAGTGTGATCGTTTCTTAAATGCTTACTACTTTGGAGGCACTGTGCTAGGTGCAAGATGAAAGTGAAAAATAATTCCTATCCTCAAGGGTACAGTTGAATGCAGGAATATAAGAATATACAGGATATTTAACCCTTTCCCTACAGTTCAGGCCCTGTCAGTGTCCCCATCTTCACAATGAGTTCTGTTCCCTCCCTGATGCCATTCTCTGCCCCATTTCCTGAGACTCCTCAAATCCTTTTATCCCAATTTGTGGGTCTCATCATGTCTTCACTGAATCCCCACCACTTCTCTGATCCCCAAACCTGTCAGTAAACCCCCATTTCCCTCATTGCCTCCGACCTGACTCCTTGGGTCCCGAAAGCATCATCTTCCTCAATGATCCCTTTCCCCTGAGCCTCAAGTCCCTCACTTCACTGAGCTCCCATCTTCTCCAGCGACCTCCCATCTCTCTGGCCACATCCTCCCCCCGACCCTGAGCTCCCTGTTCTCTTCACCGAACTCCCCTATCTTGAAAGAGCCCCACTCACTTATGGACCGAGTCACCATCCCCTCGTGGAGTCCCCATTCTTTCAGAGCATTTTGGGCCTGGGACAATTTTTAAATAGTTTCACACTTCTCTCAATGCCCGGCCTCTTCTCTCAGCCCAGGGAATCCTCCTTCATGAGTTATTTCCCTATGACAAACTCTGGCAAATTCTGCGTCTGGCCCTGATCCGGATGTCAGGCCCAGGGGACTGAAAGGGCAGAGACCCCCAAATGAGAGCTTTCCCTGTGCTGGGCTTCAGACTCCCCAGTCCCTGGAGTGACATATTCCCACCTTTTGGGGTCCTGGATCTTGAGCCCATAGAACCCAGCCAGTGGACAGATCTGGTACCCCCTGGATGAGGGAGAGAACTGGGATTAAAACAAACAGATGGCACTGGAGGGGGGGATGGAGGGAAGGGTGATGGACCTCAGGGACCAGAGGAATGAGTGGAGAGGAGGGTGAGGGGACAAGGGCCCCCAGGAAAGCCTTAAGGGCTTGCACCCGAAATGCAGCACCCACCCCCTCCCCAACCTCCCCTCCTCCCCCTCCCTCTGGAGCAAGGCTGGCCCTGTCACTCCCGTCCCCTTCCCTCCCCTCTCTCCCAGCACCTTGGGTAGAGGAGGAGTCG
>NC_133617.1:50038732-50076232 GCF_048593235.1 Sminthopsis crassicaudata | reverse complement strand
CCCCCATGGAGACTTAATTATAATGATTTAGTGGAGATGGGTCTCGGCTAATTTAATGTTCTCTTGTTGTTGAGAAACAGGAGGCCGGTGCATCTGAGCTTCCCGAGTAGGAAGCGGTGGAGACCTCTCCACCCAGGCCTCTGAGTACAGGCCTTAATTAACTCCCGGTTCCCATGGCAACCCCTGGCTGTGCAGCGTTTCCTGACAGCCGGGCTGGTGTGGATGGCTCCCCTTTTGTGATCACCGAGCGGGTCTCTTCTGCGTGCCATGTAATAGGGAGGGTGGGGGGCGTGCTCCCCCTTAGCTACAACAGTCTGGGGGAC
The DNA here is from genome assembly GCF_048593235.1 of Sminthopsis crassicaudata. Lineage (NCBI taxonomy): Eukaryota > Metazoa > Chordata > Mammalia > Dasyuromorphia > Dasyuridae > Sminthopsis > Sminthopsis crassicaudata. The sequence goes on along the minus strand of NC_133617.1, from coordinate 50,075,909 downwards.
CCCAAAGCCATCCTCTGTCCCCTTCAAAGCAAGCCGAGGGCCGGGCGGGGCGAGGATGCAGAAGGCACTGGCCCAGCACGCGGGGGCTCTGGCCTCCGGAAGGCCGGCCCGTGTCCGGGACCCACACATCCGGAGACCGAGGGACAGGACCTGGGACTTCCCTGATCTAGGGGCTTCCCCAGAGGAAGGGGTCTCGGGGCAGGTCAGCACGGGCTCGCGGAAAGCGCCAGGATGCTGAGGGCTTGCTACCTGCGGCGGGTCGCCCGGAGAGTAGGGAATCAGTCAGTTCTCTGCTCTGCCAGTGCAGGAATGCTTAGGCCTCCCCAGCCTCCCCCGCCCTTCTTCCCTCCTCCTCCTCCTCCTCTCTTGCCTTTCCTCGTCTCCCTTTTTCCTTTTGTCTCCCCTCCCCCTCCTCTATCTGCCCCCTCGCTCCTCCCTTCTCCCTCCCTCCCTATCTCTCCCTCCTCCTCCCGGTCCCTCTTGACATCTCTCCCTTTTCTCTGAAGCGGGCGGCCAGCATGCTTAGCGCCCGCTCCACCTGGCGCGAGGTGTGCCGGACCAAAAGCGCCGTCCGCCCGAAAGGAGCTGCTCCCTCCTCTCCCCCCTCTCCCTGCTCTTTCCTTTTCAGCCCTCCCCTCCCTCTCCAGAGTGTAACGCAGTGCCGGGCGCCCAGCGGTCATTAGTAAACGCCTGCTGGCCGCCCGCCGGGGACCCCCGCGCTCGGCGGGGACCGAGACGGACGCGGGGCAGGAAGGGCTGGAGCCAGGCGGGGGCCAACTGCGAGGCGCCGGGGACGGCGTCGGAGCCGGGCTCTGGAGATGACTGCTCAGCCTGTGCAGGAGGCTGGGGGGAGGCTGGAGGCTGGGGGGAGGCTGTTTTAATAGTCCGGCTAAAGGGCTGGAAGCCTGATGTCTCTGGAGGGCTTGGCTGTGGAAACGTGGAGAAGGCAGGAGGGACACGGGGAGGGCCAAAGAGCAGGACTCGGTGACTGATTGGATGTGGGGGCTGAGGGGAGGGAGCAGTCAGAGACAGCTGAGGGCTGGAAGGCTGCTGATGCCAGCCCCAGAAAAAGTGACGGGGAGGGGAAGGCTCAGAGGGGGAGGGGAAGGCAAGAGAACGTGCTTTCGTCTTATTTCCCCAAGCTCCATCCCAGCTTGTCTAAAATGGCATAAACTCAGGAGTGCGCCTTGGTAGGACACTCTCCCTCCTCCCCAGTAACTGCCTTGTTCCCCCCCCCCCCCCTGCGTCACTGTCTCTGTCTCCATCCTTCCTCCTGTCTCTCTCTCTGCCTCTTTGTCTCTGCTCACGTCTCCATCCCTCTTCCTCCCTTTCCACCCCCTCTCCTTCTGCCTCTCTTTTTCCCTCCCCCTCTGCCTCCCTCTCTTGCTCTATTTCCCTTCTTTTTATCCTCATTTTCCTCCTAAAGTACTTTTGTATCTTTTGCAACTGTCCTGTTCCAAATGAAATCAGATGTAAGACAGCACTGGAAGGTTGGAGGGGGAAAGCTGCTCCCAGGTTGGGCCGGACCCTCCAGCGGGACCGGCTCAATGGCCTGCTGTGCCCGCCCAACACTGGGGGTGCCCCTGATGCCCAATATTGCCTTCTGCCGGTCTGATGAGACACCGCTCCCCGCTCCCACGAAATGCCCGCTATGAGAGCAGCCTTTTTGGAACTGGACAATGGATTTGATAATGACGTTTCTAGAAGGTCCTTGGATAAAAGTCCTCGGAGCTGGGGCAGCTAGATGGCACAGTGGATAGATAGAGCACAGGAGGATCCGAGTTCAAATGCGGCCTCAGACCCGTAACCCGTCCCGGCTGGGTGACCCTGGGCAAGTCACTTAACCCTCTAAGATCCTTCCTGTATTTAAAAACTCAAGGCTCAGTGGATAGATCCCTGGTTCTGAACTTAGGAGGACTTGAGTTCAAATGTGGCCCAAGACACTTAACTAGCCGGGACAAGTCACTAGCTGTGTCTCCACTCTCTGCAGGGATGAAGCGACAGAGATCTACAAGGGGCCTCAGTTTGCTGCTTAGTAGATGAGGGGGTTGGAGAGGAACAAGAGACAGCCTGCTGAAGTTTAAAAGACTAACAAAAATTGTAGGGGATTGGAAAGGCCCTCGGGATGCCGGTGGTTTGATTCAAGCACGGGCCGGATGCCACTGGGGCTTCTTGATTACTGTCTGGCTCTCTGAGAGGGGACGACTAGACAGCTGCCCACGGCAGAGGCAAGAGGCAGTGGGCTTCAGTGGAATCAGGAGAAAGAGCTTTTGTCAAGAGCAATCATGCGGGAATGGCATGGCTCAGGGAGGCTGTGCAGTCCATCCCTGGAGACCTTCAAGAATAGAACAGAGAGCCATCTGTTCTGGGTGGGTTAGACCTTCACCTGCCCGAAGGCAGGGAATTGGAACAGTCCCGTTCAGCTGACTCCTCCCCAGAATTCTCTGCTTCCATTGAAGAGTGCATTCCAGAATTCTATGATTCTATTTAGGAGTCGATTCCTAACATTCTATGATTCTTTCTGAGATTGAATTTCAGAATTCGGTGGGTCCCAGAATTTGATTTCAGATTCTATTCCAGAATTCTCTTTAGGATTTAATTTTCAGAGTTATATTCTTCTTTTTAGGATTTTTCTCCCCAAATTTCACTTCAGATTCTATTTGAAAATGTAATAGTTCTTTTGAATCACAGACCTCCACGGATAGCATTTCCCTCTCACACTCTTGGGGTAAGCTTATGGGGGTTTGGCCCTTGTTCCCAGAGATGGGGATTGGAAGAGACTCTTACGTAGAAGGAATCTGCATCCTTGGATTTCCCACTCAGTCATCTTCCTGCAGGGCTTGGCACTCCTATCTGGGTCTGGTGAGACCAGGCTTGATTTGGTTTCTGAGTCTGAGTCATGGTGGCTCTGTGTGTGCGTGTGTGTGGATGATGGGGGGAGGAGGAAGGTTTTTTTCAGGCACAAATCAGACCTAATGCCATCATGTGGAATAAGCTTCTGGCTGAAAATTATTGTGGGGAGGGAGAAAGAGGAAAGAAAGGGAGAGAGGTGGGGGATAAATATGAAGGGGCAGTCCAGGGGCAGCCGCGTCCAGACCTTTGACCAGAAGGCTGCCTCTGGGGTCACACGTGGCTCTGTCCCAACTGTTCCTAACAATGCAGGGAATACTGCTCCATGTCCACCCCACCCCCACCCTGTGAGGGCTGGCGGAGACGAACACATCTTCCAGCAGAAGCCCGGGATGTGAATCTCTGTCGAGCCCAGTTCTGCTGGGTCGGGACGGGGGAGGGGTGGAGAGAAAGATCAGAGCAGTCAGTTGGCCAACAAGCACTTATTAAATGCCTACTATATACCAAGCACTGACTGGAGGGACAAAGAAAACCAAAAGGCAGGATCTGTCCTTGGGGAGCGCAGTCTAAAAGAATAGCCTATTGCCACAGGCCGCCAGGGAAGAGAGGAATAAGGGTCAGCAATGTCTGGCTACGTGGTCCAGGAGCTGGGCACCGGGCCAGGCAGATGGGACCAGGTGGGGAGCCTGGATTTCTCCTGAAGCCTGCAGCTTCCGGGCTGGAGGCTCTCTGAGGATGATTCCCTCTTCCCTGGGACTGGAGGCAGAGATTCTTAGCGAGGCCGCCTCCCCTAGGAACAATCACAGACCATCCAAGATGGGAGGGACCATGAAGCTCTTCGTCCCAGTCATTGACAAAAGTGTTGAACAGCAGAGGGCCAAGTACAAAGCCTTAGGTACTCCATAGGACCGCCATTGCCATCACGCTGACAGGGATCCATTAAAAAATGCTCTTTCTGTCTGGGCGTTTGACCAGTTCAAAAGCCACCCCCCAAACTGCCAGCTAGCCCGCATCTCACCCCCTTTTCTACATGGACAGCACTTTGCCAAATGCTGCTAGAGGTTAGCTGGGTGTGCTTTTGTTATTTGGCCATCAGCAACTCTTTGTCTTCCATTTGGGCTTTCCTTGGCAAATATACTGCAGCGCTTTGCCATTTCCTTCTCCAGCTCATTTTTACAAATAGGGAAACTGAGACAAACAGCATTAAGTGGCTTGCCTGGAGTCACACAAAGTGGCTGAGACCACAGTTTAACTCCGAAAAAGGAGTCTTTACAACTGCAGACCCTGTACTTTAGCCACTGTCACCCAGCTGCCCTAGACACACTCTACACTTATGGTTTATCTTTTCTATAAGGTATTCCTAATTTAGCCAGAAATGGAAACAAAGTCATTCTAGCATGACCTGTTGTTGATGAAGCCTTACTGCTTCCTTTTCTAAACAACCACAAACCGTCCCTTTAATACTATATTCTAGAATCTTGTCAGAAATCAAATTCCCATTTGTTGGCTAGCCAGAAGAGATTCGATGATAGAGAATACAAATCTTCTTGGAGGAGAATAAGGAAGACCCCCATCTATCTTTCAATCAACAAAGCATTTTTAAGCATTCTACTATGTGCCAGGTACCACACTGGGTTACCAAAAAAGGTACATAAAGTCTGCCCCAAAGTCCCTGCCCTCAAGAAACTTGTATGTCATTGGGGGAAGTAACATGTATCTATTTACAGGTATCTATAAGATATATGCAAAGTAGATACAAGATATTTTATTGAAGGTGAGCAGGCAGCTTGGGAGAATCAGAAAAGGCTTTATGTAGGAGGTAACCCTCCAAGGAAACCAGGAGATGAAGGAGAGATGAGAGTCATCCATGAGGAACTGCAAATAAGTCAGTCTGGTTGGGTCATAGGATCCATGAAAGGAAGTAGCATGTAAAAGTCTGCAAAGCAAGGTTGGAACTAGGTGGTAAAAAGATTTCAGGGGCAAAGAAAGGAGCTTGTAGTTGATCCTAGGGGAGACTGGCAACAACAGAAACCGTCGAGTAGAAAACTGACATGGCTAAGCCTGTCAGGTGGCTGTGCGGAGGATCGGTGGCAGAGGGTTGCCCTTGGAGGCAGGGAGAACAGCTTGGGAATAGTCAGGGGAGATCCTGCAAGAGTCTACAGAAAAGTCCAGTTCGTGGAGGGGGTGGCTGTTAAACCAGATTAGAATCCTGAGGTGTGGAGATAAGGAAAGAAAGGCCTTCTGGGGAAAGGGTATAGCCTACACCGGATGGAAAGTGTAGGCTATAAGGGAAATTGCAATTTGTATAGTTATAGCTGTTTTGAAGGAAGAGGTTAAAGCTGGAAAGGTAAGATCTCAATTGTGGAAGACCTTGGATGCCAGATCTTGGATGGAAGGGTGAGACTTTCTCTTGCAGCTCATGGGGAACTATTAAAGTTGGGAAATGGTATAACCATCTAAAAGGAGATCAGAGAGATCAGACCAGGTGAGCTCTTTGGGGATGAAGAAGATGGATGGGAGGGAAATTGAGAAGGAGGGACTTGAAAAGTGGCCGGCTGAGGGGATGAGACCTTGAAGGAATCAGAGGCTGCAGCGATTTTGAAGCTGAAGGGTGATGGAGGATTTGGGAAAAAATAGGGAATCCAGGGAGAGGAAGTGGTTTAAGAGGAAGCTCAGAAGTTCTTAAATCTAGTGATAGGGAAAGGGTACCTTAGAGATCATCTAGTCCAACACCCTTATTTTTATAGAGGAAATTGAGGTCGGGGCAAGTTAAATGTTTTGCCAAATATAAGTGGCAGAGGCAGAATTTAAACCCAGCCTCTCACTTCAGAGCTAATGTACCCCTGGCCTTTGAGACTGAGGGGGCCAACACTCATGCAGGTGAGGATGCCCATTAATCAGTCAGAAAATGGAGTCTGAAACTTGGGGGAGAGAGGGGCCAGGGCAAGAAATACAGATACAAGAATCACCAGAATCAAGGAGAAAGTACTGGGGGTGGGAAGCTTGGGTCCCCAGACTTAGGGGGGAGGTGTCTGTGAGCTTGAATGAAAAAAAATGACTCCTTATTTTCACCACCTTTAACTAAAATTTAGCATTTGAAAATACTATTCTGAGAAGTCCATGGCTTTATCAGTTATTTAGTCATTTTCAGTCTTATCCAACTCTTCATGATCCCATTCACTTAACCCTATTTACATCAATTTCCTTAAAATAAGGGGTTTTCTTAGCAGAGAAAATAGAGTAGTTTGTCATTTCTTTGTCCGGATTAATTTACAGATGAGGAAATTGAGGTAAATAGGGTTAAGTGACTTGCCCAATGTCACACTAGAACAAAAAAAAAGTTAAGAACTCTGGGTAGAGACAGGGAGAGTCAGCTTGGAGAAGAACCTAGCCACCATTCATTCCCCTGTGAGGAGTGCTGTTTGATTGAACCCATGAAGACTCCCATTCAGGAATCCTCATGCAAGAACTGTTAATCATTTTTAATGGACACCAAAATGGGAAAGATCTGTTTCACTGGGCAAGAAAAATACCCAATCTCTGGAGGTGGAGAAGTGGACTTAGGGTTCCGGAACTAGGGGTTTTAGGGAGAGGCATATGGCCAGAGCCAACAAACCTCCCATCCCCTGACTGACTGCCCCAAGACAATGGCTTCCTGATCTCAAAGCGTCTTCTCTCCACTAGCTTATCCATCCCAAAAAGCTCACTCTAGTCCAGTTCTAGTCCTGGTCTCCCTTACATAGTTAAGACAGACTTCTGACCATCTTCTCCATGACCTGCAGAAGGTCCAAACCCTTTAGCCTGGTGTTTAAGGCTAAATTTGACCATGGTTTTCCATATTAGAATTGATAAGGCTTGGTTCCTATCTCACCTTAGCCACTTACTAGTTGGTGACTCTAGACAACTTTCTTCATCCTTTTGTGCCTCAGTTTCTCACATATAAAACAAAAGGGGAGGGTTGGACTAGATGTCTTTAAGATCCCTTCCAGTTTTTCATCTAGAATATTGTTTTTCCAAACTCCTCTTTTTCCACTAAAACATACTTTATTTTCTAATCCAAATGGACAACTCAAAGTTTTCCAACAAATTCTACACTTTCCCATCTCTGCATGAAATTCTCTCTACCTAGACTGCCTCTGCAGGACTCATTTTCACAAACCCATTTTCTTTCGTCTTTGTGAGCACCTCAATTGCCTCCCCCACCCCAGACCCAGATTTCTGAGGCTCTTGCCTGAAAAGAGACATGAATCAGAATGCCTGAATTCTGAAATGGGACACACACAGCTTCTTTACAGCTTGAGTCCTGGCAGTACCAGTACCGATTGCTCATAGACTCTCAGAGCTGGTCAGAGGTCAGATCATCTCCAAACCTCTTCATCCCTCCCTCTTCCCAACAAGTGGGAGGCTGTCAGGTAACTACATCTCACCATTTAGTTCCCCTACTAGGATCAGCTCCAGGATCAAATGCGCACTCCTCTGTTTGCTGATGAAAGGCCTTCACAGTCTCCTTTAGATGACCCTTTCTGCCTTTCTTACCCCAAACTGTCCCTGCACAAACTTCATGGTCCAGCCAACCTGCTGCTGCTCACACTTTCCATCTCTCCTCTCTGTGCCTTTGTATGGGCTCTCTCTAGTGTCTATCGGGTCTTTTCCTCTTCTCCACCTCTTAAAAGTCCTAATTTCTTTCAGAGTCCAGTTCAAATATCACTTCCTCCATGAAACCTTTCCCAATTCTCATGGAATTTAGTGCCTCCTCCCTACTGAATCACCTATTGATTTTGTATATGTTGTCTTCCCTCATATATAAGCTTTTTGAAGGCAGGTACTGATTTATTTTCATCTTTGTGTCCTCAGTACCTAGTATAGTGCCTAGCACATAGTAACCATCCAATAAGTGCTTACTGATTGTAAAATGGGATTAATAATGCTTTGGTCAATATGCCTAGATTTATTAATCACCCAAGAATGTTCTACCCTATGCTACAGGTGCTGGGGATATCTGTAGCAAAAATAAAATATTTCCTGCTCTGAAGCAGTTTATGGTGTAGGGAAGAGATGTGAGTACAGTGATAGGTACATAATAGATAAAATGTGATTTGTTAGGAAGAAATGGAGGAAGGGAAGAAACGAAGGGGAGGAAGGGAGGAAACAAAAAAAGTAGGAAGGAGAGGAGGAAGAAAAAGGAGAGATTATGGAAGAGTGAAAAGAAAAGAGAATGGGGAGGATGGAAAAAGATTTGGAGGGAAGGAAAGAAAGGAGAAAGGAAGGCAGGGAGAGAGGGAGGGAGGAATTCCCTATCTCACAGGGTCATTTGGGGCAAAATTCTTCTAAAACCTAAAATCCACAGACCTATTATTATTAATCTTGGCATCTTGCAAGAGACTCCTTGGGGGGAGGGGGAATGCCTCTGGATCTAGCAAATAGCTGAGAAGTAGATGGAGAAAGGGAAATATTCAGCTCTCTGGAGTGTGTTAATTATGCTGAAGCTCTGAGCTCCCTCTGTCCCTTTGGGAACCTTCTGCTCTGAACACATGGGCTCTTTCCCCCAGGAGAAACAGAAAGCAGGACAGGTCCTTTTGATGGGCCAGCTTGTCACAGAATCAGGACTGACCCTTGGATGGAGGGACCTCATGGGTTCCTTTTGACATCATCTGGGAAAAATGTCCCCTCCTTTTCATCCAGGGCATGACCCATCTCAGACAAGATGGCAATGGATGGAATTGTAGAATCTTAGATTCCAGAATCACAGAATTTAAAAATTCTAATCATTAGGAAGGACCATAAACTGGATGCTTTTAAAATTATAATACTCGAGTTTGACCCCAAAGAGGAAACAAAAAACTTCCCCTTTCCCCTTTATCGAGGTTGGTCCATGGGTATGGAATGTTGAATACAACTTTAATTTTTTCCCATGTGTTGATTGATTTTGCTGATTTTTCTTTCTTCCTTTTCATCTGTTTTCTTATTTTATTTTTGTCATAAGGGATGGTTCTCTGGGAGGCATATATGGGAAAATGGAGGTAATATGAAAACAAAAGATAACTATAAAAATAAATGTGAAATAAAATTTTAAAAACTAAAATATATTTATGAAAAATCTTTTAAAATTTGATTTATATCTTGTTTTTACTTACATTTCCTCCTCTAGGAAAAAAAATTTAAAAAGAAAAAGAAAAAAGAAAAAGCCATTTCCACATGAAACAGAAATCTCCCCTAGTATTCCCAACAAGTGGTCATTCAGTCTCTACTCCTTGGAGCACCCTACCTTTTGAGCGAGGCCATTACACTACAGGGCATCTCTGATTGATATCTTCCCTTGCTTTGAAATGAGATCTACTTCCCTACAACTTCTTCCCATTCATTTTAGGACTGTCTTCTGGGTTCACATAGGTCCCACAAAATCTCTTCAGAGATTTGAAATCAAAGACTATTTCCCCACCTCCAAGTTTTCTCCTGGAGATGGCTAGAGAGCCTGGGGGAAATGTCTCTTTAAATTCTGTACCCAGACGGTGATAAGGGCACTAGGTGAATTAAAAGAATAATGCCAGCCTACATTCACGTCAAGCTTTATTAACAAGAATATAAAGGAACCTTATCATTTGATCATTATTCCAATAAAACATTCTTGTTTTAGCAGTGAGGAAACTGAGGCACCAAAAGGGAAAAAAAGTGGTTTGCCCAAGGTCACAAAGCTGACACGAGATTCCAACCCTGGTTTCCGGATTCTAATTTCAGGGATGCTTCTTGTGATCCAGCCCTCATTCCCTAGTTCAACATGCTCCTTCCTGTCCCCTGTATACTGCTAAGACCCTGGGTCCCACATGCTCTAATTGCATGTCACTGCTATCATTGACCCCTAGGGTGCTGGAAGCATAGGAACCAACCCCAGGTTGGTTGCTTGTGTGACACTGAAAAATTCCACAAAGGAGCAGGCTCTCTGTACCCACTTCCTCTCTGCCCTCAGGACCCCTACATCCCTATGAACCATGAAGATGCTGTAGTATGTTACAGGGAGAGGATCCCTTAGAATGTAGAATGAAGACTATCAAAATTTATAATTTAGAACATATAGGGTCAGAATAGAAAGGTCCCTTGAACATAGATCATAAACTTTGAGCTGAAAGGAATCTGGAAGTCATTGAAAAATACAATCCTTCATTTTATGACGGAGAAACTAAGTCAAGGAGCAATTAAATTACTTGCCTGAAGCCACAGAGTCAACATGTGGCAGAGGGGATTTGAACTTATGTCAGCTAATTCTAAATTTGAGACTTTTCACCATATCATGCTAATGTCAGAGATGGAAGAGGGACAAAGAATGTCAAAAGTGAGTAGGAGGGTGGGAACATTTAGAATGTCAGGAGGAGCCTTAGAATACAAAATATCAGAGGTTGGAGGGACTTAGAACACAGGATGTCAGGACTGGGAGGATCCTTAGAACCCAGAATGTCTGGGAGATGGATTAGAACACAGGTCAGAGTTTAAAAGGCCCTCAGACACCATCCAATAATGACATTGAAAATTGTGGCCACATCTTCCCTGCCCCCAAATTCTGGCTAGTGCTAGGGAGAAAAGAACTCACATTATTTACAGTTAGAAAGGATTAGGGATCATTTAGTCACTCATTTCACCAATTCAGAGAAGCTAACATACCCATGGTAGACAGTTGGGGAAAACCAGTGGAAAGTTATAGCCCAAAACCAGAAGATGAACTGACAGAGTAAGAATTAGAATTAAGACATCCTGATTCCTAGATCGGGTTACCCAGTCTCCATTATTCCTCACTACCCCCAGGTCCTGCCTATCTCTATATTCTTCAACCCCTAACAACTGAAATCCAGTTACCAAGCCTAGTGGTTTCCTCTAGGCTCTCACAATGGGATGAGCAGGGGAGTTCTGTAATTAGCAGAATTTTACCTCCCTACAAATTAATCCACAAATTTAAATACCTGGAGATTGCTCTGCTGAGAGCCTGATGTAATCGAGAGGCCCCCATCGATGCCAGGGGAGATCTGGGTCAGCAGGCAAACTTCTCCAGGGGCTCTGTAAGAAATATCCCACTCCTGCTTCTAGCTTGGGCTTCTGGGAAACTAATGATTAGGGAAGAGATTTGGAGGCCAGCCCCACTTCAGATACGTTATTGGGGTTTGGGGTTTTATAGCTGAATGAGACCTTAGAGATCATTTTATAAATGAGGAAACTGAGATCGAAAAAGAAAAAAAAAAGGACTTTTTAAACACACATAGTATATGTATGGAACGATCTGGTTTGAAACCCAAGTCTCCTGCCCCAATGGCCATCTCTTTCCTTTTGCTGAAGTCACAGCCAAGGGGAGCTGTCCAGCCTTATTTTTCCTGGTAGGAAGCTCGGGCTGCCTTCTACTTTATTCTTCTTGGTCTCTGCCTTTCCACTCCATTCCAAATGACCACTAGGAAACTCCTGCCCCAAGGGGACCCAGAAAGGTGCTAGTCTCTGAAATCGAAAGAGCCCAAGAGCCCAACTGTGTCAGTACCAGCACTGTGGCTAGCTGCCTCTGCACCTAATCTCAGTTTGTCAGATTTCCCAAGGACTATTTTCAGAACTGCAGAAAAGCTCTTACACTGACCCAAGATCGCCACTTCATCTAAATTTTCTGTGGCAAGTCACTTAACCCCGATTGCAAAGAAAACTCACCAGGAACACAGCTAATAGAACTCCCACCCAAATAACCCCTCCTTTGTGACTGACAAAGGAAGAAGAGTCAGTACTCACTGGAGAACATAAGGATGGCATTCCAATATTCCAGGCAATATTCATTTTGACGAAACCTTCTAGATTTCTTTCCCCCCTTCCCTCCTACTCCAATTTTTACATCTTTGCAATTGCCTAACTCTGTCAGAAAGGCATTTTTATGGCAGCAGGCTCTTCATTTAAACTATAAGCAGCCACAATTCCCTCCCTAAATTCTGAGTGTTCTAACCTTCCCCGTCCACATCCTCAAATAATACTCACCCCAGGAAGAGTCTTTTGTTCGTGCAGAGCAGTCTGGGCCTTGATGGCGGAGTCCCGGGCGCAATAGGTGAGGAAAGCACACCCTGAGGAGGGGAAGAAAGAAATGGGAATCAGGCATTAGAGAAGGGAGATTTTTTTTTCTCCTTCTAGGTGTGCTGGAGCTACCTTCAATGGTTCACAAGGATGGGTAAATTGCAAATTCTACAATAGGTTAGGGCTTGAACTATCATCTTGTTGATAATTTAAACTTAAGTAAACAAAGGTGGTTATGTTAATAATAAAGATTAATTTTATTTTTAAAATTTAAATGTATTTTTAAACATTTTCCTCCAGTTATATTTAAAATAATTTTTTTAATTAAAAAAAATTTGAGTTCCAGATTCTTTCCCTTCTCCCCATCTCCCATTAAGAAATCACATGGGAAGTTATGCAAAACATTTCCATAAAAGTCATGCTGTGAAAGAAAACATAGATCTCCCATCCTAATAAAAAAAAACCCTCAAGAAAAATAAAGTTTAAAAAGAGAGAGGATGTTTCAATCTGCATTCAGACATCATAAATTTCTTCTCTGGGTTATGGATAGGATTTTTCATCATAAGTACGAGGATTAAATTTAAAAGTATAGCCAGTGTATATTTTTTTCCTGGAGAGCCGGTTGTTAAATATTTACCAACCCACCATAGCTTTCTTCCACATTCTCTGTTGCCCACTTCTGAGCCCCATTCTTAGGACATATATTCTCTTTTTTCCTTTCATCAGGCTTAGCTCTTCTGCCTTAGGCAGGGAAAGATGTCCATTCTCTACCCCATCTGTCCTTTAGTTGTTTGTTAATGATCTAGAATGGGGGAAGGGTAGGGAGAAGCAAGAAAGAAGGGTTTCTCTGGCTTGGTAGGAAGGAGAAGAGGAGGCAGGAAGGAGTCATTAAGAGGAAAACAGTCCAAGATTAAAAAGTCCACAGAAATGGGGATGGGAGAAATATAGATAGAAGATGGGAGTGGAAGGAGGGCAGAGGAGTAATTACTATAGTATAATTTGGGGAGGAAGATGGCCCTAAAGCACCGGACTTCGAGGAGTCTATTTGAAAATGCTCCAAAATCAGACTGTAGAGGGACCTTAAAGACATTGGAGGGAACGTAGCTGAAAGGGATCTTAGCTCGTGTCTACCTCTCAGTTGACAGATGACGAAACTGTCCTCATCATTTCAGAGAGATGAAATAATATCACAAAGCCAGTAGAAGGAAGAGCCATAATCTGAACCCAGCTTCTCTAATTCACCTTCATCTCCCTGCTTCACTTAAGCACAGTCAAGTGACTGTCCAAGACCACCTCCAAGTCTCCATGACCCTAAGGGTGACCATCTCCAGAGTCTCCACTCCCTAGATCTCATCACTCCACAATTCCAAACATTATGCCTTTGGAAATAGCTCCCAAACTAATATCTAATGTTTCTTCTGAGCTCCAATCCCATATCTCCAAATGCTCTTGAGACACTTCCTTGAGGCATCTAAAAAGGCAGTTGCTTCAGACTGGACTCATCTCCTACTTTTGATTCTTTTGATGGCCTCAAAGCTAGACTTTTCCTCATCCCCTTCTATCCAAATACAAATCAGTTCCCAAATCCTTTTAATCCTAATTCCAAAGTTATCTCTCAAATTGGTACTCTCATTTCCACTCCTTATATCTTAATTTGGGCCCTCCTTAAGTCTTGAATGAACAACTGAAATAGCCTCCTGATCAACCTGTTTTTAGTCTCTCCCTCCTCCCTTCATCCTTCCCTCTGCTGCCATAGTAAACTGCTCATGGACCTTTCTGATTAGGTCACTACCTTAGTTAATAACCTTCATTGTGTCCCCAGTGCCTCCCAGATAAAATACAAGTGCCTCAGGCTGGCATCTAAAATCTGCATTTATCTGACTTTGACTTCTCTTTCCAGCTTTATTTCTCCCTCTCTACTTTCATGTATTTTGAACTTGGGATGCAAATTGGGCCACTCAAAATTCTCCAATATAATCCTAATTTTTTTAGCCTTTCCTACGATTTTATTTTGTTCTAACTTACTGGGATTTGTGTTTCTCCATCTTTTACATTGTAAGCCCTTTGAGGGCAGGGACCATATTGTCATTTCTGTGTCCTCAACACCAAGCACAATGTCCTGAACATAGTCAACATTTGATAAATAATTGTTAATCAGAGTAAGAAGGAACCTCTGAGATGGAAGAAACATTAGAACGTGGAATATATTAGGTGAAATCTAGGGTCATACACTTGTGTTCAAAAAATCAACTTACAAGTATAACATGGCAGAAATATGGCTCCATAGAAATTTATCTGGGAAAAATGATACAGGAATCTTCATGTATTGAAAGTTCAATGGGAATCAACCCTGTGATATGTAAGGCAACCAAAAAAGCTAATCTGTTCCTTGGCCATTTTAAGAGGGGCAGAATATCCAGAACTAGGCAGGGGATAGCCCTGTTGTTCTAGGTTCTGATCAGAACATAATCTAGAGTACTGTTCATAGTTCTGGTACCACATTGATATACTAGACAGCATCCAGAGGAAAGTGATCAGGTGAATGATGAAGGGTCTCAGAATTATTCTTTCCATCAATCTTAATGTAGAATAATTCTGAGACCCTTCACCATTCATTAGAGAGATGTAGATTTCAATTTGATAACAGGAAGAATTTAAGCAGCTAAGTGGTTGAGTGAATATAATAAGTGGCAGCCTGAAGTCAGGAAGGCCCAAGTTCAAATCCATCCTCAGATACTTATTGGATATGTGATCTTGGGCAATTCACTTAGCCGTTACCTGACTCAGTTTCCTCAACTGTAATAGCACTTCTCTCTCAGAATTGTTGAGAATAAAATAAGATAGTATAGTATGTGACATATATGTGAGATATATGTGTGTCTGTGTCTGTGTGTGTTAGCTTTCAATGTAAAGAACTTCCAAACAATGACAGGGGTCCTCAAGAAGACTAGGAAGCCCTGGAAGATGGAAGGGTCTCCTTCACTGAAAGTCACTAAGAAAAGGGTGGGGCAGGGATTCTTGATCAGGTATGGACAGAACCTAGTGGCCTCTGACTAATCTCTCTCTGAAATTCCTTTTCCATCTGGGAGGGCCCTTAGAACCCAGGAGGTCAGGGCTGGGAGGGCCCTTAGAACCCAGGAGGTCAGGGCTGGAAGGGCCCTTAGAACCCAGGAGGTCAGAGCTGGGAGGGCCCTTAGAACCCAGGATGTCAGAGCTGGGAGGGCCCTTAGAACCCAGGGTGTCAGAGCTGGGAGGGCCCTTAGAACCCAGGATGTCAGAGCTGGGAGGGCCCTTAGAACCCAGGAGGTCAGAGCTGGGAGGGCCCTTAGAACCCAGGAGGTCAGAGCTGGGAGGGCCCTTAGAACCCAGGAGGTCAGAGCTGGGAGGGTCCTTAGAACCCAGGAGGTCAGAGCTGGGAGGGCCCTTAGAACCCAGGAGGTCAGGGCTGGAAGGGCCCTTAGAACCCAGGAGGTCAGAGCTGGGAGGGCCCTTAGAACCCAGGATGTCAGAGCTGGGAGGGCCCTTAGAACCCAGGGTGTCAGAGCTGGGAGGGCCCTTAGAACCCAGGAGGTCAGGGCTGGAAGGGCCCTTAGAACCCAGGAGGTCAGAGCTGGGAGGGCCCTTAGAACCCAGGATGTCAGAGCTGGGAGGGCCCTTAGAACCCAGGAGGTCAGAACTGGGAGGGTCCTTAGAACCCAGGAGGTCAGACCTGGGAGGGCCCTTAGAACCCAGGAGGTCAGAGCTGGGAGGGCCCTTAGAACCCAGGAGGTCAGAGCTGGGAGGATCCTTAGAACCCAGGAGGTCAGAGCTGGGAGGGTCCATTGAACATAAACACAGATTGCTGGAGCTAGAGGAGGCTTTAGATTGTAGAAGAGCATACCTTCCTTGTCTATCAAAGCTTTGATAATGGTTAGGGATCATCTAATTCAATTCCCTCCCTTGATAGATGTTAATAATTAGGATGGGGAAGAAGAGAGGGGGGAACATTCATCACTTTAGGCTTTCATCCTCCTCATCACTTCCCAGTGTCCTATTCTGATCAGACTAGTTCCCTACAAAACAATACCAAAAATCTCCAATGATTCCCCATTCCTTTCCCAATTAAAAAAATTTAGCTTTCCTCTTGATACTCCTATTGTACTCTGGCATTTAAGGTCTTCTGAAATCTCCATCCTGTCTGCATAATTGTAGCTTCTGCCCTTCACACAATCTATGTCCCAACCAGACTGGACAGCTCTCTAACCTCCCCACTTTGTCCTCTGCAAGCTGGATGCTCCAGATTGATCCCCTCCCTGTTTCCATACTAAGATATTACTCCACAGTCTGAACCCTGATACCCTCTATGCGAATATGCTGTTGGTCACAAAGAAGAAGGTGAAAAAAATATAGATAATTCAGAGCAGCCCATCCCCACTGCTGGAGATAGCAGGCAGAGCTCCCTTTCCAGAGGGGGAGTCAGGGGCATCATCTTTGTACACAAAAGATAACACATGCATTTGTAATAATAATGACAATAGCTGACATTTCTATTATACAGTGCAGTTACTACGTATTCTCCCATCCATTATTTCATCGGATTTATTCTCTAGGTGGTTGCCAAAGTGATTTTCCTAACGGGTCCATTTGACTATACTACCCCCCCCCAACTCAAAATACACACACACATACACACACACACACACACACACACACACATATACACATGATAGATGTATGGAAGGATGATTAGACAGACAGACATATAGACAGTAAGATGGATAAACAGACAGATAAGATAGATGGATAAGCAGATGGATAAATAAGGTAGATAGAATGTATGTGTGTATACATGTATATATGCATACATACATATAATGTGTAATTAAGTATAAGAAAGTAGATTGGGGGTCAGCCCTCCAATCTGACCCATACTACTTTCCTAATTTTCATTACACATTACTTCCTTCCACACACTCTGTGGTCCAGGCAAACTGAACTTTTGCTATTCAATTCATGCTCTCTTCTCATCGCCATCTCCTAGAATTCCCAGCTTCCTTCTACATGAGACCCCAACTGATTCCCCCAGCTGTTCTCCTGTAAGGTCATCCTTTTAATGTATTTTGTATATTCCTATATACATGTTTTCTCTCAGTCTCTCTGCCTTTCTCCCTACTTATACGTATATACTCACACACATATGTATATGCATGTGTTGTCTCCCTCTTTAGAAAGGAAGTGCTTTGAGGGCAGAATGATACATCAGCCCAGTGCCTGTCCCATTGTAGGCACTTAATAAGCACTTGTTTGGTTGGTTGGAATTGATTTTTCCACAAGATCACTCCACAAGAGTGGCGGGGCAGGACTTATTTTCCTCATTTTGCAGATGAAGAAATTGAGGTTCTGAGAAATTGAGTGACTTTTCCAAGATTAAACCATTAATAAGCAGAGGGACAAGGATGCAGATCCCACTCGTCGCTACCATCCTTTCACTTAGGCGTCCAAGACTTTTCCCCTATTGACAGGATCTAAAAACTTCATATTCCCCGCTGATAATGTTCTAACCAAAGATACTTCCAGAGCAGAACGAGGTGTGTGGAAAAGCAGATTGGCCTTTGTGGTTGGTCATCCCACAACTCCCAGGGGGAAAATGGAGAGCCTTGGACTCTCCAGCGCTTTCAGACCAAGGAAACTTTATAATAGCAACAGTGAATAGATTGTCTTAAGCCATTTACAATCCAGTCTTGGCTCCGATAATTTGATTTGTAGGAAGGGAAGAGGAGTGGAATTATGCACAGTAGCCCTTTGATAATTTAACAGGCTCCAAAAATATGGAAATCCCTTGCTGGCAGAGGATGGAGGCTGCCTGCCAAGGGCTAGCAGTGGCCAATTCCGTCCAGGGGCCAATCTCTTCAGTAAATGCTGCTCCTTTCCCCTGCCTGCCACCCCATCCCAGCCCCTGTGCCAACATCAGCCCTGGTTCCATGTTGAAGATCAATGGAGAAATAAGGTAAGAGACTGGAGATTTGAGCCCGGAGTCTGTCCAGTGGGCTGGCCATAAGAGTACACTCAGCAAGCTTGGCAGAAATTGCATCTGGCTTTGAATATTCATTTTGGGTCCAGATTTCTCTTAGAATCAAAGTTGGAAGGGACCCAAGAGATAATGTGAACCTTGGTTTCCCCATCTATAAAATGGGAGGGTTGGGTAAGGAAATCTCTAAGCCATCCTCCATTTCTAAATCCTGTGGCTCTATGTTCTATGTTCTGAATCCTTTCTAGCTCCGATATTCTGTCTCATGTTCTCAGGTCCCTTGTGGCTGGGTCACAAATCAGAATCTTCTCTGCTAGGGGCTGATCAGAAGATGAAGGCAATCGAAACAAATCTGCAAGCTTTTTTGAAGTCACTCTTCAAGTCAACGAGATTTGTTATTTGAATAGTCTAAAAGAAATTGACTAAAATTGGTCTTTCTCTTTATTATTTTTCCTTTGAGTATAAAGTCATGCTCTGCTCAGTCATTTGGCCCCGAGGCACCAAAATGAAACTAAAGTATACTAAGAGACAGGCTGTCTACATGGGAGAAAGTGTGGCACGATAACCCGGCAGCTGAGCAGACCAGGATTTGAATCCCTGGCTCTAACCCCTTACTTTGAGTTTAGGGGAATTTGGGTGAAATATGTTCTCTCACCGGGGTGTCCACTTCCTCATCTGAGGATGAGGAGGAAGGACGACCTGTAAACTAGGGCTCGTGCTTCCTTTCAGTTCTGACTTTGGGGGTTCCAGGAGCCCTCCCCCAAACACTGACATTTCAGGGTCTTCCCAGCTCTGATTTTCTACATTCTTTGTTCTAAGGTCCCCTTCGGTTCCAACGTTTCTAATTCCTGGAGGAATTACATAATCCTAAACACTAAACCCAGCCTCAACCTAATCCTTGAGTGTTCCAGACTGAACATCGAACCCAGACAATCTCCACCCTGATTCCAGTCCCAGCTGTATCTTAATGCTCACCAGATATATAACGTATAAATCCTCTTGCTCATTAAGAGGAAACCAGGCAAGAAAGTGTGGATGAAGACAGAGCTCAGAGCACAACGGTCCCCGACTGTAATCAGGATGCTTCCTCTGTGTCTGAAGAACACCATTTGGACAGATCGCCCACTTAACAGATGGAAACAATTCTTTCACTGCCCCCATGCCTGTCCCACTTGGCTGACTCCCACCAGCTAAGTAGGGTCAGACTAGTCGACTCTAGATAGGAAGTCAGGTCTCTTCTCTCCTTGTCTCCCAACCCCTCCTCCAGCTAGAGGTGAGGGTCAGAACACTTGGCCCTGAAAATGATGGGGAAGGGTGGTGCTGTCCCCGGTGACACATGCAAATGTCCCCCAATCATACACAAATCCATGCATGGTCCTGTCTTCCTATGTATTAAATGAGGTCGTTGGGAAAGCCCTCATGTTCCAGTCCTTAGCAGAGGGGAGGAATGGGGAGCCATGGGCTTGTCCTCCATCTTAAAAGGCCTTCTCTCCAGGCTAATGAGCCAGGTCCCCTGCTTTCAAACTGAATCTTTAGGCAGATCCATCCCTTTCTGGGGATCCAGAAAAGGTAACCTACATGGAATGTCCAGGGGTCTCTCTCTATCCCTGGAGACCTCAACACATCTCTACAGCTTGGAACTAATAGGACATTTCCTATTACCTCACCACAGTCAACCAGTAATCTAAGTCCCTTACATTCCGGCTCTGACATAAGTCTCAAGTCAGACCCCTACTTGCTACTCTGATAGCCCCCATTCATTCAGATTTTATCTATCAGCTCTTACCTGGGCTTTTATAACAGCTCCCCAAAAGATTCTCTGCTTCTGGTGTTTTCCTCTCTACTCCATCAGGTAGATTGATACAATGGAGAGAATGATCAATTTTGGAGTCAAAAGACCTTAGGTTCAAACCCCAGCCCTTCCACCTCCTACCAGTTACTTAGCCTGTATGTGCCTCAGTTTCCTTGTATATAAAATGAGGTGAGAGGCCCTTAAAGCTCTAACTTCATGATCCCATGAGCTCTCCTTCACAGACCATGCGAACTACCTTCATAAAACCCAATCCAATTGTGGCTCTCACCTACTCTGATCCCTTTTATGGCTCCCCAGTATCCACAGGGAAAGAAAAATTCTTTAGGTTACCATTCAAGGTCCCCCACAGCCTGACTTTAATCTGCCTTCGTGGATTTATTTCCCTGTTCCATAGGTTATGTTGCAAACAAATTGGATTAATTGCTATCTTTAAATGTGTCCTGTATTCTCCTCCTCCTGTCATCTTTTCCTTGAAAATTCTCCCCATTTTACAAGGCTCAGCTTAGGTGTCTCTTCTTCTAGACAAACAGAAGTTTATTGAGCTTTGTGTGTCGTTATGGACCCCAGCACATTCTGCTTTGTTGTGTGTGTGTGTGTGTGTGTGTGTGTGTGTGTGTATGTGTGGGATGTGTGTGTTTCAATCTACCTAGTAGAGTATGAGCTCCATGAGGACATCTCTTACTCATCTCACTCCTCCTAGAGCAAACCCATCACCGGGGCCTGCAGTGTGACAATAAGTACTTAACAAATGCTTATTCAATAAAATTAGTATCTATTAAGTGATTGCCTAGCACTCTAGTAGGCACTTGAACTAGTGAATGAAGAAAAGAGTGAATAAAGGAAAGAAGAGGCAACCATATATGCAGCGTTGGGAAACTCCCCTAGAATACAGAATGTTAGATGTGAGGAGGCTTGGAACATGAACTATCAGAGCTAGGCTGGGAGGGCCCTTGGAACCCAGGATGTCAGAGCTGGGAGGACCCTTAGAACCCAGGATGTCACAGCTGGGAGGGCCCTTAGAACCCAGGAGGTCAGAGCTGGGAGGGCCCTTAGAACCCAGGAGGTCAGAGCTGGGAGGGCCCTTAGAACCCAGGATGTCAGAACTGGGAGGGCCCTTAGAACCCAGGATGTCAGAGTTGGCAGGTTCCTTAAAAAACAGTATCAGAGCTGGGAAGGTCCTTATCTTGCAAAATGTCAGAGATGGAAGGAATTGTAGAATTTAGGATATCAGAACTGAGAAGACCCTGAGAATCTAAGAGTCATGGAACATGAAATGTCAGAGCTGGGAGGTACTTAAGAGATCAACTAGTCCCATTTCCCAGTGAAGAAAATAGGACCAAAAGTATGGATGGGAAAACCAAAGCTCAGACAGACTGAATCTCTCACTCCCAGTACAGTAAGTACAGTGGTTGAGGGCTTACAAAGCAAGACCACCCAGAGACATAATTCTCAGGCAGGCCAAGACCTGTTAGGGAGCCCCAGATGACAAAATACTGAGTCTCCTGACTCCACTCATTACTCTCTGCCTTCAGAGTTGCATTGAATTTAAAGAGAGAATCAAAGGGCTTCTAAGTGTGTCTGTGTATGTGTATTTCTCTCTGTGTGTGTCTATGTGTAAAGCTGTGGTGAGGGACGAGGGAGAGAGGACACTCCCAAATACCTAATTAGCCACACTCCCTGGGATCAAGAAGTCAACAGAATTCAGTTCAACCCAGCATTTGCCCGATGCCCACTCTATTCAAGTGGGAAGACTTGAGTTCCAGTCCTCTGAGCCTGGGTTTCTTTTTCTCTAAAGGGAATTGGACCAGATGGGCTCTAAAATCCTTCCAGCTCCAAATCCTATAATTATCCCATAAGCTGTAAAATGGGGATATTAACACTTTCTCAACCTCCTCAAAAGATTGCCTTGAAGATCAAAGTGTTTTGTAGCTGTAAGATACAATCTATAAGCGGAATTACTATGTAAATTTTAGGTACTAAATAAATGCTACTGTTATCCAAGCAAACAATCAACAAGTATTTACTAAGTGGCTATTATGAGCAAGGTATTGGGGATGTACAAAAATTAACCAGTCCCTGCCTTCAGTGAGTTACAGTCCATCAAAGAGAGGCAACATGAGCATACGGAGATATGCACAAAATTGATGTTAGACAATTTGGGGCTAATTGGGAATGGGAGGAAGGAACAAGCATTTATTTAATACCGTGAGGAGTGCTTGATGAGGAAAAGTCTCATTGTAAAAGGTGACCTTTGAGCTGAGCCTTGGAAAAATTCTGTGAAAGGGAATCCCAGGCACGGGGGCCGCTTGTGCAAAGGGAGGGACAGGGTGATGAAGTATTATATGACAGTAAAAAGGCCATGTGTGAAGGAGAGTAATGTGTAAAAGGGGGCGGCTAGATGGCATGATAGTGGATAGATCACCAGTACTGAGTCAGGAAGACTGTGTGATCCTATGCAAGTCATTTAACCCTGTTTGCCTCAGTTTCCCCATCTGTCAAATGATCTGGGGAAAGAATTGACAAACCGCTTTAATATCTCTACCAAACAAATCCCAAATGGGGCCATGGGGACTAAGACAGGACTAAAATGACTGAACAACAAAATGTGTAATAAGTGCCAAGGTAAGTCGGGCCCAGGTTGGGAGGGCTTTAAATGTCAAACAATGAAGAGTCTATTTAATCCTGCAGGTAACAGAGAGCCACTAGCATTTATTATCATTATTATTAATCATGCCCGGTGGCTCCAGCTAATCCCAGGGACTTAAACTAGCTGGGATGCAATGAAATCTCCATCCAGGATCAGGGGTGTTAGAAGGTTTGCTGAGCCAGTCAGATAGAGCCTGGTTTTTCTTACCTCCCCCCACCCCCAGGAATTCCTCAATTAAGGCTGAACAGGACCCTGGGGGGCCCCTGGCCCAACCATCTGCCAAATGCTGCAATCCTTTCTGCATCATTCCTGACAGAGGGTCACCCAGCTTTGTGATTAAAAACTTCTAGGGGCAAGGAGCTCTTTGCCCTCCAGACTCGGACTATTGGGACAGTCATCTTTATATCAAATTCAGCCCGAC
Source organism: Sminthopsis crassicaudata (assembly GCF_048593235.1). NCBI lineage: Eukaryota > Metazoa > Chordata > Mammalia > Dasyuromorphia > Dasyuridae > Sminthopsis > Sminthopsis crassicaudata. The sequence continues at coordinate 50,053,147 of NC_133617.1, read as the reverse complement.
TTCTCATAATTTCTCTTATCCCCACCCTTCCTGAAAGGAAAAAAGAGTTGGGAGTGAATTCCTGAAGCCGCGTCTTCGGCCCACTTCCCTGGTCAGCTCTCCATCTCATGCGTATTTGTATGTCCACATGCAAGTGGAGAAGGGAGGATGGTTAATGCAGACCCTCCTCACTGCCTACACACACCCTACACACACACACACACACACACACACACACACATATACACACACACACATACACACACACACACTCACCTACACACACACACACATACACACACACACACTCACCTACACACACATACACACATACACACACTCACCTACACACATACACTCACCTACACACACACACATACACACACACACACACACACACACAAAATCTGCCCCTGTTGACTGACTCCCCGAGCCCCACCCACACAAACACATATACATGTCCATGTCCGCAGACTTGCACAGCACGTGAATGCACATGTGTACAATGCCCTGGACACATGCACAAACCCACAGACATCCACAGCCCCCCTACATGCTGACCGACCTGCACACACATGCATGAGAGTGCATGGCACATAATACACACATGCACAAACCCACACACATACACACATGCACGCCAGCCAGCCATAGAGGCACTGAGGCTGTACTTTTTATCCTCCTGCTGATTCTTGGCTCTCTGGGGACTCATTCCTCCTATTCCCCTTTCAAACCCCACCTCCTCTAAGATTTTCTGATCATCTGAGCTGGAAGTGAGATTTCCATCTTGTCTGAGCATCTTGTCTGAAACTGTCTTATCGAGTTCTTTTCTTGATCACTGTTAATTGGTGCATCTGTCTCCTCTCTCCTACTGGGCTAGCAAGCAGGGAAGGGGGAATGAGCATTTTTTAAGTACCTACTCTGTCAGGAATTTTTTGTCTGTTTTTTCGAATATTATCTTATTTGTTCCTCACAACAACACTGAGAGCTCGGTGCCATTGTTTCCCCATTTTATAGATTGGGAAACTGAAGCAGAGTGAGGTTAAACGGCTTGCCCAGGATCACACAGCTAGTGTCTGAGGCTGAATTTGAACTCAACCCTTCTTGACTCCAGGCCCGGTGCTCTATCCATTGAATCTCCTAGTAGCTACAGTCTTCATGAGGGCCAGGTCTAGGGACACAGAATTCAGTCAGCCCATTTACAAGACACCTTCTATGCAATGGGCACTGTCCTAGGTGCTGAGGACAGAAAGACAAAATGAGACCTGTCTTCCATCAGCTTACAATCTCCATGTACACAGACAGAGAAGTAAATATAAGATGCAAAATAAATAGAGCAATTTCTGGAGAGGGGACACTAACAACTCAGGGGAATTGAAAATAGGCTCATGTCAGAATTGGGAGGATCACTAGAATACACCGAGGATCAGAACTAGGAGAGACCTTAGGACATAGAACAAGGAAAGTTTGAGCTGGAAGGACCTTTGAGAGATCATTTAGCCTAACCTCTTCATTTTACAGATCAAGTTACTTCTTCTGAACCTCAATTTTCCCACCTGTAAAGTGGGGGTGATAATCCCTGTCCTGTCCACCATATAGGGGGCACTGTGAAAAATCAAATAAGCATCTGAATGAAAAAGGGCTTTGTGAGATGCATGTGAACAATTACCACAGCAGGTGCTCAATAAAATTAGATGATTGATTGATCAAGCCTCAAGCTTTCTGGGGCTCGGACCACTGCTGTTCCCTTTCTCCCCTGGGAAAGAACGAATAGACCAGGTTCCTTGGGGACCCCCGCCCTTGTGCTGCTCATGGCTAATCCAACAATCCTGCCATGATGTAAGAAGAATTGGTCTTCCCTCTCCTTCCTTGGTCTGACTGTGTCCCCCCCTCCCCAGCCCTGGGGTTTAAGCTGATCAGCTTTCACCTGGCATAATGCCCTATAAGTCTCATCCCCTTCTCCATTCCTTTGCCTGTCTCTTCCACCACCCTCCCCCTTCCTTGTCTCTGGACTTCCCTCCCTCCTCTGCCGTCTCCCTCCGGATTCCACATCAGGGTCTCTTTGAATCTCCTGCTTCAGAGCTCCCTCGACTTATTTCCTACTCCTCCTAAAATCTATTGGGGAGTACACCCAGCCCAGACCCTGGTAGAAACTGCCATCCCTCCAAATCCTGGGGTTCTGGACAGGGTTCTATTTCTCCCCCATCTCTGATCAGTCACTTCCTTCCCTCCCTCAAAATAGCCCTTTTAAGACAAATATTACCATTAATATGCAAATGTATATACGATTAACATAAATAGAAAAAAAAACGGCATTGTGAATAATACCAGGGGAACACGAGCCACTACAGAGGGTGTTGGAGCATTAATATTCATCTGCTAATATGAATATATAAACCACTTCATAATAATATTGACATTAAGGCATTAACATTCATAGAAAAATTAATGACGCCCACCAGATGCGCCAAATTTGCCAGGTCCTGGGCCCAAGAGGGAGATAAGAATGGGGTGCTGGGTCCTGGGAAGCAGGATGGGGGAGGGGCAAGAAAATTTCCCAAACATTACTGAATTGCCCCAGGGACTAGGGGCCAGAGAGGCAGAGGAATCATAGGAATGACTGGAAATAAATGAGTTGTAGGAGGCAGGGAGTGAAATCCCCCCTCCCCAAATCCTATTCTTGCACTCAGCAGCATCTTTCCCTGGAAAGAAAATTGATAACTAAAAACAGCAGCCCCACATGTCTCCTCTCTGTCTCTCTCTGCCTTTCTCTCTGTGTCTCTCTTTGTCTCTTTCTGTCTCTCTCCACAAACACATGTTTACACACACACAAAACAAAACAAACTCAGAACAGAGGTTAGGGGAGAGGATATTTTTTGCTCTAGAATCTTATGTTTCTGAATGAGTTTTGTAACCAAGAGCCCACCCAGGTAATATCAGCATTGGCTTTCTCATCTCGGTGCAGGCTAGTGGCAGATTTCTGCCTCTGTCTGTAGCTTGACCTCAACCTACAAACGCAGACTATATTTAACAGGCTGTTTGTAATGAAATGAGTGTTTTATTCACGGGCTCCCCTCCCCCTCTCGTGCCCTCCTGGCTCCCAGCCCCCACTGTGCCACACCGATCTATTTTCGAGGCCCAGCATTGTCAGATGGTAACAGGTTTGTTCTGAGAGTGGCGACACACACACACACACACACACACAGCAGTTTTATTCTGATTGCCCAACTCAGAGACCAATCACGTCCATCAACACCAGCAGTTTTCATGGAAATGGTACTTATTTCCTCACCCTCTCCAAGAGGTCTGGTCCCACCTTCCACCTACATACATATACACACCCTAATCTCTCCAGTTTTCAGCATCCAGCCCTGTCCACACATTTCCACCTAAACAGTTTGCAGGTGTGACCAATATAGGGGTGGGAAGTACTGAGTTCCAAGGCCCACATCTGAATTCAGTTTCTTCAGCTACAAAATGAGGAAAATAATCCCTGCTCTTAATGACCTCACAGAATGATTCTGAGACCCAAAAAAGGTACTGGGCTTGCAAAGATAATCCCAATCAAATGTCTTTTCCTTCTTTGGCCATTGGAGAGCATTCTTCTCTCCTTGCCTTCAACTCAGGTCACTTGAAACACACACACACACACATACACACACACACACACACACACACACACACACACACAGTTCTACCTTAATTTATTGTCTCCCTTTCTAGTATCATATCACATAGAATGTAGATTGGGGAAGGACCTAGAAAATAGACTGTCAGCATTGGAAGTACCCTTAGAACAGGGAATGTCAGAACTGAGAAGCCCTGAAAACAGGATTTTGGAAGTAGAAGGGACCTTAGGAATCAAGGTAGTCCAATCCTCATTTTTCAGATAGGGAAATTGAGGCCCTAAATTCAAAGTGACTTACCCAAGTTGACAAATCTATCAATGTCTGAATTGAGGGCAGAAACCAGTTTTTCTGATTCTTAGCCCAAGGTTCTATCAGGAACCCCACATTTTTACTCCCCTCCATTCCACAACTCTCCTGTATACCCTCCAACCAGACTTATACTTAAGCATTGGGCACATTACCCTAGGACCTAAATGGTGTCAATGGACACCTTGCCTATTGAGCCCCTCTCGTCATTTCCTCTAGCACTGGGGGAAGCCATGATAACTCAAGCCCATTCCTCAGGGAAATTCCCAAACAAAGGTGTAAAACCATGATACAAAAAGGGTTTCAAAAGGGAGAAAACTGCCTATTGAACTCTGCTTGGATGAAAATGGACCCTCCAAGGCTCTAGCAGCTAGTTATATCCAGAGAAGCCTCAAAGAAAAAATCTGAGGGACAACATTTTAATCTTCTACCCTCTCTCCTTACGTCACCATTGGGGCATGGCACTTATCCAAATAGGGGTACTTAGACTTGCCATCCCAAAGATTCTATGAGCCAGAACATCCTAAAAGAGAGGAAGATAGACATTATTCCTTGCATTTGGGGCACACTGAGTACTCCTTCATTAATTCTATTTCCCTGGGTCCAGGAAGTCATTATCCATGGTAGATGAGTCCATGATTCTACCTCCCCCCAGTGTTTGGACTCTCCTCTCCCTGCCATGATGATGAAGACTGATCTCAATAGGAGAGTAACATAGAATTAGGGAGGGGTGTGTGTGTGTGTGTGTGTGTGTGTGTGTGTGTGTGTGTGTGTGTGTGTGTGTGTGTGTGACGGGGAGAGAGGAGGAAGGGAAGGTTAATTAAGAAGGAAAAAAAAATTACTTCGAGTCTCCCATCACCAAGACAACAATTCTCCCTCCCCTAATTTCCTGGATCACACCTCAGGAGCCCAGGACCCCAAGAGGACCTTGTGACTCAAGCCCTGGTCTCTTGCAAAGTGTGCTAGCAGCCCTGTGGGATAGCTTCCAGCCCCACCCGGGGTGGGAATCTTTCTAGATAGTGATGATTCATGTTTCACACATGTTGGAAAAGGGGAGGGAGTAGAAAGGGAAGGTTGAGGAATTTGGGCATCATCAGGGCCTCAGAAAAGTCCAATCTACCCCTTTTGTATCCAGTTCTTGAATCTTTTACAAATCTAGCCATTTCCATTACAGGGATAAGCTAAGGGAAATGAGTGGGAGATTTTGCTAGGTCAATTTAGGGTTTTTACTGGTTTGTGCTGAGAGTGTAAAGCATCAGCCGTTCCTTTCGGGGACCTGGCAAAGGCTTCTGAATGAACCAATCCCTGTAGATTTTGTCTGGACATCTGTCCAATATTCTCTCCACATGTCTGCCCCTTCAGGAAGAAACTCTGGGTGGAAAGGGCCCCCTGATTCATGTTTAAGACGTCTAGAAGATAGCATCGGGAGAGGTATGGGTTAGGGTCTCCAGCCAAAAGTAGAAGGTCTGAAGCACCAAGAGTTCTCTGGGGCTCAAGTACCTGCCCAGCAACTGGCACAAAGATCTTCTATGCATATTTCTATCTCCCTAAATATTCTTAATTGCTCACAAGGGAATTGGAAACATGGATGCCAACAACACAAACCTTCCATATTTACCATGTCAACTCTGCCCATAATTCCTATGCACAGGCATCCCCTCATAGAACAATTGATTAAATCAAGAACAACTGAACCCAAGATACAAGTTGAACCACAAACAATTTTCCTCTCCTGCCATCACTGGATTCTTCTTTATTTTAATGAAATCCTATTCTATAGAGACAGGTCGTCTGATTACAGGAAGCCCACCTCCTTCTGGTGGGCAATTTCCTATTTCTCTGTCTATCAAAACTAGCCAAATGATTCTCATTTCCACACCAGGATTCTGACCAGCTCTGCCTTGGAAGGACTCATTGTCTCCAGACACAGGGAACCCTTCACCCCATTTCCCCAACCTGCCTCATCCAAGATTAATTTGGGCATGAGGAAATGGCAGGGAGATGGAGGGGAAGGTAGGATGGAAGAAAGATGGGGTTAGATGCTTTCCAAAATGGACAATATCAATGGGCGAATGCAAGAGGAAGGGAGAGAAGGATTCTTTCCCCCAAACCATGGGGGGAGATTGCATTTTCACAAACAGGAACGCTCTTCCCCTATATCCTCTCTCCCCACACATAGCCATCCCCCTTTTCTTTGTAGTTACCAACTAGCTGGCCTCCTTGGCATCTGTTTGCACACTGGACAGTTGGACCTTTACTGTTTCTGATCTCCCCAGTCTCTTGCACAGGCGCGTCCCCTTTGTGAAAATTACCAATGGGATTCTGTCCGGAGGTTAAAACTTCCTGGGTTGCTCCTGTCAAAAGCTTGGATGAATGGAAAAGTAGGGAGGGGGACAGCTCTAATCTGCCCACACCACCCCTAGAAACCCAGGGGGAGTGGGAGGAGGAAAAGAGGGAGGGCTGATGGGGGAAGTGAAGAAGATGAGACAGAGGGGTCTGGGGGGAGGAAAGGTATAGGAGAGATGGGGGATGGGATGGAGAAAGGGAGAGGGGGAGAGAGAGAGAGGGAGAGGATGCTGAGGAGGAAGCAAAGGATGGAGGGAGGATGAAAGGCAATAGGAGGGTAGGAGTAAAAAGAAAAGAAGGAACACTGATGGAGGATAGGGGAAAGAGGAAGGAGAAAGGGGAAAGGAAAAGGAAGGGAAGGAGAAGAAGATGATGATAATAATGATGGTGATGATGATGATAACGATGCCAGGAGGTGGAGTGGGAGGGAGAGGGATGAGCGAAAGCAGGAGGGCGCTAGGATGCTAGGAGAGGGGAGCAGCGAGGAGGAGAGGAGGGGGCCGGCGGCGGGCGGCCCCGGGGTGGGGTGGGGAGCGGAGGGAGGGGCGGGGCGGGGGCGCACCTTTGTGCATGCCGGTGTAGCGGTCCTTGAGCACCGTCAGCTCGTAGATCTTGCCGAATTGCTCGAAGAGGGGCTTGAGGTCCTTCTCCTCCAGGTTGCGGGGGATCTGGCCGACGAAGAGCTTGATCGCGTCCAGGTCCTTCATGCTGTCCGGCTGGACCGGGGGCTCGGGGCCGCTGCTCATGGGGGAGGCTCTGGACTGCAGGAGTTGCTGCTGCTGCTGCCGCCTCGCCTCGCTCTCCGTCAATCTGGCCATGCCCGAGACCGACACAGGTTGGATAAGAGCAAATGAACGGAGGAGAAAAAGCTCTCAGCTGGAGAGGAAGCTCTCGCTCTCAGGCCAGCGGCTGCATCAGGACCACAAAAGAAGCGCTCCGTAGCGACACCTGCTGGCCCGAGAGCGGCGCTGCAGCCTTGGGCGCCGGGGCCCCCGCCTGGGGAGGGAGGGAGGGAGGGAGGGAGGGAGAGAGAAAGGAGGGAGGGCGGGAAAGAGCATGAGGGAGGAGAGAGGGCCTGAAGGCAGAGGAGGTCAGGGAGTGCAGGGATGGAGCTGCGAGCTCCCCCTCCCAACAAGAACGAGGAGATGCTCTCCCCAGCTAGCCGGGGTGCATCAGGGCATCTCCAGTGCCTCGCCCCGGCCACACACACACAACCTCTCCCCAGCTCAGAGACGGGTTAGGGGGCAGGGAAGGGATGGGCCTGTGGACACGGTACCTGAGGGAGTCTGGCGGGGTGAAGGGGGAATCGCATAATCGGGGGCTTCTCCGGGCTCTAGAAACCAGCTCTAACGGGGCGGTCCCGAGGGACGGGAAGGGGCAAGTCTGGAATCCAGAGACCCGAGTTCCGATCTTGCCCCTCTTCCTCCTCAGCCTTAGTTCTCTCCTCTTTAAAATGAAAGGACTGGACTCAGTGGGTTCCGAGGTCCCCCAGCTCTGATATTCCTCGTTCTAATGTCCTTTACGGCTACAGTTCCGCTAAGCAACTCTAATTAATCCAACAGGGCCAAGGATCAAAGAGGAGGAGGCCCTCCTTAAGGTCTAGAGGAAGTGGAAATACCTCTTCATCAAAGAAACATGCCCTGCTTCAGAAAGCTGGAAGAGGTTCTTCCTCCAGCCAGGGCACAGAGAGATGAAGTTATAAAGGAAGCTACCATGCCCACATCTCTGAGGCTGGTGACCTAGAACCAGTTGGGAAAGGGGGGGAAGGGAAGGTATAAAAACTATCTTAGAACCTAGAACCATCTAATATATTCTAGAATTTATCTGGCCTGGGACAAGGCATCACCTTTATGGATTTCAGTGGAACGTTCCAGCTTGATCCAGGAAGAAAAAAAGGCAGAATTAGGGAAAGAAGAGCATAAAGGACAGGAAAATCTAACAGGAGGTGAGGAACTCAAGTCAATAGTGGTCCACAATCCAGATCAAGAAAACCCATGCTTGCATCACATAGATAGGACAGGGCTAAGAGGTGAACTGGTTTGGTGGTAGGGGAGTGTCTGGAGAGCTCCCTAGTTCTCTGGCTACAGGAACTCTCCCTGTTGCAGGTGTCAGACCATCAGACCTAGGAATGCAAAGAAGCAGGCTTGAAACCTGCTGTAGAAGGGAAAAAAATCCTCTCTGCCTTGGAAACCAGGGAAAGAAGGGGAGAGTCTCTTGCTAGGAAGAAAGCATTCCTTTCCAACTTTCCACCTCATGGTGGACAAGCAGAAATTTGGTTCCAGAGAGACAGAAAAGAAAGAAAAGATGGGAAGGAAAAAATGGTTTTTTTCTCTATCTCCTGTCTGAAATCTCTGCTCCTTGGTTGTGGAATTAATGCTAAGCGTTGCTCCGAGCCTGGCCCCTCTCTCTCTCGGAGCAGCCCTTCCTCCAATAGTGATTGCTTTTATAGCACCATCATCTGGAGGTGGAGGAGCTGCTGATTTGAGAACATTTATCAAAGCATTACCCGGGCCAGGGAGTAGGTGGAAACACAGGGAAAGACAGCTTTTCATCACCATGGCAGAAGCCCAGGGAAGGAAGGCGACAGAGGCAGATGGTCTTGCCTGCCACCTCACCACCCCCGTGCTGAGGCAAGAAGGAGCAGGCACCCAGGTCCCTACTGGGGGGAAGTGGAGGGGAGGTCCCTGGGGCTACTAGAGAAACACCTCACTCTCTAACTCAAATCTGTGTGGATGCTCTTGGAGAAAACTTTAGAAGTCCATGTCTGGAAGAGAGAACCCCATTACCGGACTGTTGGAGGCAGCTAGAGAGGGATAATTAGGATATGGGGAAAGTGGGGGAGTGGTATTCACTCTGAAGAAGACTTGGGAGATGGTAGTCGTTGTCTTCAACAGGGGAGAGGAGGTAGAGTTCCCTGTAGCTCCTGGATCAAGATTAGAATCCTAGATTTTTAGAAGTGGAAAGATTTCAAAACGTTCCTAGTCCAATCCCCACTGCAATATTCCTGAGATTGACAAGTAATCCCTAAACTACATTTGAAGTACCCCCCTCCCCTGCCAGGAACTATGCAGTTCGGCACTATTTGTACATCAAGGACCTGAAATTCAGAAAATCCTAGATCTAGATCTGCTAACCTGGGATCTTACTCTCTAAAACAAGATGACCCTTCCAAGAAAAACTCATCTCATCTAATCTCATCACCCGGAAGCCCACTACAACCTTGAATGACACTACTCACTCACCCTCTTCTCCAATTGGAGGATGGAGCGCCAAAGTCTCCCCATTTTCCTTTATTTTGTTGTTCAGTCTTTTTTCCCCTTTTTCTTTTTTTTTTTCTTTTTTTCTGACTCTTTTTTATCCTATTTGGGATTTTCTTAGCAAAGAGTAGTTTGCCATTTCTTTCTCCAGCTCATTTTTCAGATGAAGAATCTGAGGCAAACAGGGTTAAGTGAGATGCCCAGAACCCTATAGCTAGTAGGTATTTGAGGCCAGATTTTAACTCATGAAGAATTTTCCTTACTCTGGGTCTAGCACTCTATCCATATAGCTGCCGGTTTTCCTTTATAAAGGGCAGAAACTAGATGCTCAGATCATTCCACTCTGTATCCACTGCTCTGGTTTCAAATTACAAACAATTACATACCCCTTTCCTATCTCCTTTTGCATGTTGTCTCTTTTAAACTATATGCTCATTAAGGGCATCGACTTTCTCTTTTTGTTAATTATGTCCCCAGCATTTATCACAATGCCTAGGACACAGTAGGCACTTAATAAATGTATTTTGGATTGGATTGGACTAAGTAGCAAAAAAAAAAAAAAGGTACAAGTCTTATTAATGTTGAATAAGTCACAAAATTCTCTTACCAGGGCTTGCAACCCCAGGCTCATCCTTGTATCCTCATTCTCCCTCATGGAATCTGTTGCCCAAGTTTTGTTACTTTTACCTTCAAGGCATCTCTCATATCCAACCCCCTCTCTTCACTTGCACAGCCATCACCTTATCTCTTCTTGCCTGGACTGTTGCAATAGCCTTCTAATTGGTCTCTTCCCTGAATTCACTCCATACTACAATTCATCCTCCCCACATGCACTATGGTGATTTTCTCTAACATACAGATCTGACCACATCATGCCCCCAGTATCTAACTATCATTGGTTCCCTATTACCTCCAGAATCAAATACATGATCTTTGATGTTTAAAACTCTCTATTACTGATCCCCTTCTTTCAGATACATAGAAGGTACAACATAAACGATTTTTCCTTTCTTTTCCTCTATCTTTCTAATTTTCATTTTCCAATTCTGTACTTTGTCCCTGGCTGGCCTCCATATTTTTTAATCTCACTCTTCTTTTCTCTTTCTCCTAGCTTCTCTGGCTTCCTTCAGTTCTCAGCTAAAACTCCATCTTCTATAAGAAGTCTTTTCCAATCTCCTTTAATTCTAGTTCATTGTTTCTAGTTGGCTAAGTGAATATAGAGCACCTGATCTGGAGTCGGGAAAAGCTGGGTTCAAATCCTATCTCAGATACTTATTAGCTATGTGATATTGGGCAAATCAATCTCTGTTAGCCTCAGTTTCCATATCAGTAAAATGGGGGTTATCATAGCATTTATTTCCCAGGATTGTTGTGAAGATCAAATGAAATATTTGTACAGTGCTTAGCCATAGCATTATTAGTGTTTTCCCTTTGAGATTATCTCTAATCTTTCCTGCACATAGTGTACACATCTATGTCGTTTCCCCCCTCCCCCATTAGACTCTGACCTTCTTGAGAGCTGGGATTGTTTTATTCCTTTCTTTGTATCTCTAGTGCTTAGCATAGTGCCTGACATATAGTAGGCGCTTTATAAAAAGGTTTATTGTTGTTGACTCTACACATTCTGTGACTCAGCCAGTCTGATGTTCTTCATGCCCAACCCTCCCTCTTCCCCTCTCTGCCTTTGAATTACCCCCCTCTCCCTCCCCTTCCACCAACCTATGCCAGAAGGTTCTCTCCCTCCTTAGCCCTGCCTCTGGACTTCAGTTTTCCATTGGCTTCCTTTACGGGCAGCCTTTACAACTACCCTCCAGCTATTAGTCCTTTCCTTCTGAGATTACCTCCCATCTAATCTGTTTTATCTCATATGTACCAGGTGATTTAGATGTTATCTCCACCATCAAAATATACTCTCCTTGGGTGTAAAAACTGTTTTTACTTTTCTTTGAATCCCCAAGGACTGGCACAATGCCTGGCACACAGTAAACATAATAAATGCTTAGGGACTTGACTTTCTAGTTATATGACCTTAACCAAAGCTGTTTCTCAATCTCAGTTTCTTTATCTATAAAATGAAAATAATAATCACTGCTCAGACATCCTCATGTACGGGGGTTGGTGGTATTGTTATTAAATGAGATAATGAGTGGGAAAATGGTCTGTAAACCACAAAGCATTCTGTAACCAAAAAGATTTCTCTCCATCTAAGGGACGAGAGATTATGCCCCTTGGGTAGGGCAGATGTCCCTGTAAGAACCTTCTTTCTGATGAGATGTACTTGGTGAATCAGAAGGGATCTTTGAACCCAAGAATGAACAGCATTTCCTAAAGCACAGCCCATCAAACTACTGTCACTTTATCTTATAGATCACCTAAAGAGGTTTCCTTCTCTGCCTTCCAGGAATAAGGAAGGGGGCCTAGTCTAAACCTTATTCCTCTTGGTTTGGGAGCTGATCTTCTCCTGCAATGATATTCCTCCTATGGCAAGCAGAATTCATTTCTCTTACTGTTTCTGTGGCAACTCTTTTGGGATATTCCAATTTACAATTACACTGGATCCCTCCATTGGATCCCTCTAGTAGTACTGCTACTTCTAGTTCTAGGAGTAATCCTGCAAGTGACTATTGCTAACGCTTTAGATCAAGAACCCCAACTAGTGTGCTTTCTATGAATAATCAGCCAGCAAACTCAAATAGTTCTTAGAAAAGATATTGAATCAAATAACAAGGTATGAACAGAAGTTACAAAATATTCTCCCCCAAAATGCTGGGGCCAATTCCCACAAATGTACACAAAGACTTGTGGTAGAGGGGAGAGTTGGCACAAAGTACAATGATAGTTAAACTAATCTAGGCAACCACATTAACCAAGGCAGCTCACAATTCCCGAACTGCAGGGTCCCCACATCATTTCTGTGGCGTATCCTCATGAAGTTCTTAGGCATAAAATGCTTCATTTACTCCTGAAAAGACCTATCTCTGTTCCCTTTAGATCTTCAATTTTGCTAATGTCTAAAAGCGCCACAACCTTATATCTCCTAGTCTTTTTCACTGGCCATGTTACCTAGAACAAGCTGATAGGGTACAATAGTAAGAGCGCTGAATTTGAAGTCAAAAGACCGGGGTTCAAATCGTGTCTCTGTCAGTAACTACCCATGTGACATTTGGACCAGTTTGGATTTCAGTTTCTTCTTCTGTGAAAAGATACAGCTGAATGATCTCTCATTATCTGTAAATCATGAAACCTCTAAAGTAGATAAATCTTAGATTTGTCAACATATTTCTTAGCAAATCTCCTCGAAATGATTTATGTTTATCTCTTGCTTGTGACCTGTTTTAATCCCTAAACTTGCATGCTCCAATATAAATAAATAATTTTTTCTTAAAAAAAAAAAAAAAGATACAGCTGGCCTGGTCAACCTTTCAGATCAAAATGGTTTACTCTAACCCATATTCCATATCCAGAGCTAGAAAATGAAATCTTCAATGTACCTGATGTAGTATAAAGGAGGCAGGTGAAGCAGGAAAGAAATGACATACTGTATGATCTTGGATAACTTGCCTTTTTTGCTCCGGGAGTCAGTAAAATGAGAATTATAAAAGAGAAAGAGATCTCTATTTCCTAACTTAATTTCAATTAGATTCAATTCAATAAATATCTGTTAATCACCTATTATTTGTAATGCTAGACTTTAGTGTTAAAGAGACAAAAATAACAGTTCTTGTCCTCGAGAGATTTACATATTACTGAAGGATAGTTGTATATCAAATAAGTATGTGATATGTAAATAAACATGTAAAATCAAATAAGTCTAATATGAAGTAATCTGAAGAAAGAAGGAACCTTAACAACTAGGAGATCAGGGAAAACTTAATGGAAGAAGTATCTCTAAACCGAACATTTAGGGAATCTAAGAGAAAGAGAAAAAAAAAAAAAAAAGCATTTATTAAGTACCTAATACATACCAGACACTGTGTTAAGTGGCTTTTTTTGTTTTTCTTTTTCCCCCCCCCTGAGGCTGGGGTTAAGTGACTTGCCCAGGGTCACACAGCTAGGAAGTGTTAAATGTCTGAGACTAGATTTGAACTCAGGTCCTCCTGACTTCAGGGCTGGTGCTCTATCCACTGCCCCACCTAGCGTTAAGTGTTTTACAAATATTATTTCATTTGATCCTCACAACAAAACTAGGAGACAGATATTATTCTGATCTTCATTCTACAGCTGCAGAAACTGAAGCAGAAAAAGATTAAATGTCTTTCCCAGAGTAAAACAATTAGAAAATATCTGAGGTCAATTTGAATTCAGGTATTCCTTACTGTAAACTGTTCACTTTATCCACTGCTAGAAGCGTCCAAGAGGTGGAAATGAAGAAGGGAGGGCTTTTTAAGGTGGAAGAAATTCTTTTCAGATTTAAGAGATGAAATATTGAGTTTGGGGACCACTGTGCAGTACAGATGGACTGAAGTGTGGAATAATATGAAATAAGACTGTAAAAATAGTGCAGAACAAGATTATAGAGGACCTTACATGTCAGGCAGAAGAATTTGTATTTTGTCCAAAAGGGAAGAAGCAATGGCAGGATCATAGAATCACAGGTGGAAAGGATTTCAGTTCTAAATGGTACAATAGGTAGAATATTAGACCTGAAGTCAGGACAACCTGACTTTAAATCTGGCCTCAGAGAATTACTACCTGTGTGACTTCAGGCAAGTCATTTAACTTCTGTCCGCCTCAGTTTCCTATAAAATGGGAATGACAATAGCATTTCTTACAATGGGTTATTTGAAGACCAAATGAGATAAAGTTCTTTACAAATTTATAGTATCATATTAATACTAGTGTAACCAGAGGTTCAAAGATCACTGTATAAGAGTCATCTCATTGGTGGAGATTGATTA
>NC_133617.1:50001232-50033732 GCF_048593235.1 Sminthopsis crassicaudata | reverse complement strand
CCCTGATGCACCTTCTAATGATTTTCATTTTTGTCTTTGGATCCCCAATTGCCTGATATGGTACTTGGTGCATAGTAGACATTTTTTTTTTTTTTTTTTTTTTTTTGAGGCTGGGTTTAAGTGACTTGCCCAGGGTCACACAGCTAGGAAGTGTTAAGTGTCTGAGACCAGATTTGAACTCGGGTCCTCCTGACTTCAAGGCTGGTGTTCCATCCACTGCTCCCCCTAGCTGCCCCTGTAGTAGACATTTAATAGAACGGATTTTATTGATTAGAATAGGATTGATTGGTTGAGTTCATTGTTCCTTTCTGGGTTACCATCATTCCCCCAATCTCTCACACTCCTAATAGTGGGGTGATCTTTGACTAGAAAGCTAGATCCTTTCTCCTCTCCTACTACCTTCCATCTGATCTGCTTGCATCCATGTGGACCAGTTTATATCTCTATCTGATAGATAGATAGATAGATATTGTCTCTCCCATCAGAATATGATCTCCTTGGGAACAGGGACTCTGTTTTTGACTTTCTTTGTACGTGTGGTATTTAGTGCAGTGCCTGGAACATTGTAGACACTTAATAAGCGCTAGCTGATTGATTGATTGACTTAATGCTTCCCTCTGCCTTAGCTGTCACAGCCAATCAATTACCAGACCCTGCCTATTGCTTCTCTGCAATATCTCTGACATCAGTTTCACCATCCCCTCAGTACAGGTCCCCATTCCTGCCCAGCCATTCTTATACATCTCTCCCCCTCCACTCTCTTCTTGCTTACTCTGTCTTACTGCCAGACCCAGCTTCCTTAAGCTCACCCCACTCCTTTGCCACCCAATTTCAGGGGCTCCTGGTAGAATAATCGATAATGTTCAGGTTTTTCTGCCTGGTATTCAAGCCGCTTCTCAATTTAGCTCCCCACTCTATTACCATTCTTATCTCCAATTATTCACCTCCATTAGATTCATTTCAGAGAGATTTTAGAGTTGGAAGGTCCGCCCAGTCATATTATAACCTAGGCCAGGGCTACTTAAATTTTTTCCACTTGTGACCCCTTTTCACCCAAGAAATTTTTATGTAACCCTAGGTATTTAGAAATATAAAATAAGTACACAAATTTACTGATAAATCATAGTTTTGTGACTACCACCTTCAGTTATAAGACCCCATACGAACTTGTGAACCAGTTTAAGAAGCTGGGACCTAGGCCCCCAAAAGAATCACACTACAATGTGTCTGACCATCTGCTTAGAAATAGCCAAAGCAGGGGGAGCCCACCATATCAAATAGAACTCATTCCACTTTTGGACAGGTCTAGAAACTTCTTCCTGAAATCAAGGATATATTTGTGTATTTGTAACTTTTCCCCTGTTGCTCATAGGCCTGCCCCAGCTAGGTGGCCCAGTGCATAGAACTTTGGGCTTAGAGTTAAGAATTCAAATGTGACCTCAGACACTGACTGGCTGTATGACTCTGGACAAGTCATCTGTAAATTAGTGCTAATAATAGCTCTTATTTCCCTGGGCTGTTGTGAGGTTTAAATGAGATAATCTTTGTAAAGTGCTTAGCATATAGTAGGAACTTAATAAATGTTTAATTTAAATCTAAATCCTAGGGACCAAATTAAACAAAATTAATCTTTCCTCCATATAATTATCCTTCAAAAACTTGAACACAGTCATTACACCTCCGCCCCTCGTCTTTACTTTCCCAGGGGTATATATGTTCATTTTCTTTATCCAATTCTCATATGAAATGGATATAGCCATCTTACCATCCATCCTGCTGATATACTCTCCAATACCTAAGAGAATATTAGATGGATATTTAGGAGATTAATTCACTTGTGAGTCCTACCCTAAGAACCAGCTGTCTTGTTTGGTGAATAAGTGAGTGCAAACTCACATAGACCCTTGATATCCAACTGGCCCCAGAGCCATTTTTCATCCTTTAGCCATCAGCCCCGCTGCCATTTGTATCCCCGGCCTCAGCCTCCTGCTTTGAGATTAAATCCGTAAGGGCAACTTTCAGAATACCCGGATCACTTTCTGAAAGAAGACCCCTACCATGGGGGTGGAAGCAGCCCTTTTCCATTGGTTGTATACCAGAATAGGTAAACTGCCGCATCAAAACATGCTCTGTCCTTCTCTCAGTGTCTAGAGAAGACAAAGATCCAGGCTCATCATGGGTCAAGCCATGAACTGAGCTGGTAAGGAAAAAAAGCCTATTTCCCCCATTTCCCACTTTGGCCCTATTTCCCAAGCAACGGGCTTAGTTTTGTTGTTGATGCGCTGGCGATTTGATCTGTTTTTTGTCTGCTCCATTTGTCATTTTTAATTCTTGGCAGAGATAGTAGAATCCTGTTCTGAGCCACGGAGACCTTGGAGGCAAGATTCTAGGACAGATGTTGCAGCCATCCCTTGGTGGAGCCCAGAGAAGCCAGAATGTTGGACACTCAAGCGTAAGGGGACTTTGGGACTTGGAATTTAAGACTGGATGATATAGAAACTGAGCTACCCAAGGAAATACTAAAGAAGGGAAAGGGACCTGTATGTGCCTGGAAAATGAATGGATGTCCATCAATTGGAGAATGGTTGGGTAAATTATGGTATATGAATATTATGGAATATTATTGTTCTGTAAGAAATGACCAGCAGGAGGAATACAAAGAGGCTTGGAGAGACTTACATCAACTGATGCTGAATGAAATGAGCAGAACCAGAAGATCGCTGTACACTTCAACAACAATACTATATGAGGATGTATTCTGATGGAAGTGGATATCTTCAACATAGAGAAGAGCTAATCCAATTCCAATTGATCAATGATGGACAGAATCAGCTACACCCAGAGAAGGAACACTGGGAAATGAGTGTAAAACTGTGAGCATTATTATTATTTTTTTGTTTTTGTTTCTCTTCCCAGATTATTTTTACCTTCCGAATACAATCCTTCCTTTGCAACAATAAGAACAACAAAATTTGGTTCTGCACATATATATTGTACGTAGGATATACTATAAGATATTTAATATGTATGGGAATGCCTGCCATCTAGGGGAGGGGGTGGAGGGAAGGAGGGGAAAAACTCAGAACAGAAGGGAGTACAAGGGATAATGTTGTAAAAAAAAAAAAAATTACCTTTGCATATGTACTGTCAAAAAATGTTATAATTATAAAAATTAATTTAAAAAATTGGAAAATAAAAAAAAGAAAGAAAGAAACTGAACTAACCTCTGAACCTAATCCCTTTCCTTGAGAATGACTGGAATAGGGGGCTCCCAAGTATGGGGGGTATTCACATGTTTGTTCTTGCTATATCTTCAAAGTAAATCTTTATAAAAGCTAATCTGACTGTTAAGTGGTTAAATGGAATGAAGGTGCAGGGGAACCGCTACAATTAGAGGAATGCTAACTGTGGGGACTGGAACTGTTGGCAAAGAGCCTGGATACCCGCACCCCCTTTGATAGTAGTAGAGATCCCTTGGGGAGGATTGACATATAACATACCTGCCCTTGAGACAATGGGGACCTGGAGGATGCTCATTGTTACAAATCAAAATTACTATTGCTTCTGGAAAGAAGTTTTTGTAAAGGACCTACTATGTGCTAAAGGCTTTACAAATATCATCTCCTTTGATAGGATTAAAGAGAGTATCACTCCCCCACGGCTTTATTCAGTGTCTCTGACTTCCCAGACCAAAACACCCCTCCCTGGCCATCACACTCTGATATGTGTTTTAACACTTATTAAAATGTAAACTTTTAAATAACAAGGATTACAGCTTACCTTGTTTTATTGTGCATTACTTTATTGCACTTGATAGTGCAGTTTTACAGACTGAACATCTGTGGCAACCCTGCCTCAAGCAAGCGTATCAGCACCATTTTCCCAACTACATGTTCTCATATCGTGGCTCAGGGTCATGGTTTGGTCATTCTAGCCCCATGACACTGAGTGACGATTCGATCTGTGATCAGTGATCTTTGATGTTACTGTTCCAGTTATTTTGGAGCGCCATGAACTTCCCCCAATAAGACTTGAATAAATGTTGTGAGTGTTTTGGTTGCTCCGCTAAATGGCCATTCCCCCATCATTCTCCCTCTTCTTAGGTCTCCCCATTCCCTGAGATACAACAATATTGAAATTAAACCAATTAATAATCCTACAATGACCTCCAGGTGTTCAAGTGAAAGGGAGAGTCAATCCATGAGGCAAACTTCATTGTTGTGTCATAACTACTCCACCCTTCCGTGACCACCATCCTCATCGGTCAGCAGCCATCAACGCTGACATAAGACCCTTCACCAGCAAAAAGGTTATGACTTGCTGAAGGCTCACATAATATCATTTTTTAGGAATAAAGTATTTTAAAAATTAAATTCTTTTTTCAGGCATAATTATATTGTACCTGTAGGAGACTATAATATAAATTTAAATTTACCTTTTATACCAAAAAATTCACATGAATCGATTTATTATGATATTCACTTTGTTGTGGTGGTCTGGAACTGAACCAAAACTGTACTATCTGTGTATATATACATATATAAATATATAACAAAAGGGAACCTCTAGTTGAGTTGTGAGGTGTGTGACATGGTTGGACCAGCGCTTCAGGAAAATCATTTTGGTGGCTGAATAGAGAATAATATTGAAGGAAATGGAGAAGTTTGGAGGGGAAGGGGAGTTTTAAAATATCTAAAAATATTAAGATTCGAGATCTCTGAAAATCAGCTGGACACTGGGATGTCAGCAAAGAAGTTAAGGATAGATAGAATCTCAGCCTAATGATAGTAATTCAATGAATAGGAGATGACGACATCACTAACTACAGTAGTATAGAGGGAAAAGAGGTGAGGGGTAGGAGGACAGAACCCTGTGGGGCATCTCTGATTAGAGAGCATGATCTGGAGGAGGGTCCAACAGAGGAGACAGAGAAGAAGCAGTCAGAGAGTAGGAGGAAAACCAGAAGGAAGAGATCAGGAGCCAGGAAACCCAGAGAAAAGAGAATATCAAGAAAGAAAGTGATTGACAGTGTCAAAAGCTACAGAGATCAGGGGGAATGATGGAAAAAAAGGCCATTGAGAGCCTTAATAACTTTTAGGGAGAAGTTTTAGTGGAATGATGAAGCTGGAAGCTGGTTTATAAAAGGTTAAGACAAGAGAGAAAGTCAAGGTTCCTATTATAGATACATTTGAGGAGAATTTAGCCACAAAGGATAAAAGAGAAATTGGATGACAGTTAGCAAGAATAATAAAGTAAGGGGTTTTTTTTTTCCACCAAGATTGGGGAGATATGGGCAATTTGCAGGCAGTCAGAAAGGAGATGATAAACAAGGGAGACATGAAGATAAGTGAGAGTGAGAATTGTAATCTACTGGAGAAGAAGGGATGGAATCAGCATGTAGAAGGATTTGCCTCAGAGATGGAAGGGTAAAGTAGTGATCAAGGTGGAAATAGTATCACATGGCATCAAACAGCTTGAAAGGACCAGAAGATAAAATGTTATACATTAAAAATCTCACCTTAATTATGGGGCACCGAGGTAACAGGGAGAGAGAGGCCATGAGCTTGGAGGCTTAAAGAGAAATACAAAATCAACCTTTCTGGAGAGTAATTTGGAACTATGCCCAAAAGGCTATAAAACTGTGCATATCCTTTGATCCAACCGTGCCACTAGTGCGTCTATATCCCAAAGAGATCATAAAAAAGGGAAAAGGACCCACATGTGCAAAAATGTTTGTAGCAGTCTTTTTAGCAAGGAACTGGAAGCTGAGTGGATGCCCATCAGTTGGCGAATGGCTGAATAAGTTATCATATATGAATGTGATGGAATATTATTGCTCTGTAAGAAACGACCAGCGGGATAATTTCAGAAAGGCCTGGAAAGACTTACATGAACTGATGCTGAGTGAAGTGAACAGAACTGAGAACATTATACACGGTAACATCAATATTGTGCAGATGATCGACTTTGATAGATTTAATCTCCTCAGCAATACAATGATCTAAGATAATTCCAAGGGACTCTTTATGGAAAATGTCATCCACATCCAGAGACAGAATTATAAGTGCATATTAAAGCATTTTGTCTTCACTTCTTTTTGTTTTTTTCTTGCCACAATTTTTCTCCTTTGTCCTGATTCTTCTTTCATAATATGATTAATGTGGAAATGTTTGATATGATTATATGATAAATACTAATATATAATATGATGATATGTATATAATATGTATAGATAACCTATATCAGATTGCTCATCACCTTGAAGGAGATGGAGAAAAGGGAGAGAAGGGAGAAAAGGAGAGAGGGAAAAAAATTGACACTAAAATTCTTATAATAAGTTAATGTTGAAAATTATCTCTACATGTAATTAGAAAAAATAAAATACTATTAGTGAGGGGGGAAATAAAATTGCCTGACCATGTCATACAAAAATTGGCAGCTATGGGTTATAATTTGCTGACTTCTGCCCTAGAGAAATAGGGAGGAGAGAGCAAAGAAAACAACCAATATTTCTTGAAATTGAAGCACCATGGACAAAGATCAGTCAAAAAAATATATAGGGATTAGGAGGGGGGGGGTCTCATGAATCAAATTCATTTGGGCTGCATAAGGAAAGAATAAAAAAGATCACAATATTAATAGGTTACAGAAAGTATGAACTGTGTGGGATGGTCAGGGATGCAGTATCTTCTGAGAAAACCATATTTCTATTAGCAGAAAAGGTTGGGAAGAGTATAAAATTAAAAGATCCAAGATAAAAAGCAGCTTATTCATAATTGACAGTGGTGGGAATATTTCCAGATGAAACAGTGGAACAGGGCTAGGAGAGATGGGGATTTTGGAGAGAGAGAACTGAGGAAGACAGGGGTGAGAGTACAGAGAGAGAGGGGAAGGGAGAGAATATTTGTTTCAGCTGTACATTGAATGAATGATAGGGATAAAGGGAATTAGGAATTTACTTGCTGTAACATGGAGAATGCTTAATGATAGGATCCACTCACTCTCTGTGGTCCTTTAATGACTGGACACAAAAGCAGTAGGGTGATTCATGTAGCAGAGGTATTCATTATTCTTTAAATTCTGAGAGAATTCACCCATAAATCCATCAGGACCAAGGATGGTTTTTTTTTTTTTTCTTTTTCTTTTGTTCAATTTTATTTAATGTGATTGGGTTGTTAAAGAGTTTTTATTGTGTATTTGGTTATTTGAAGTGTTTTATGTTTCTTTTCTTTTTTTTTTTTTTCAGGTAAGCTTTTTTGCTTTAAAATTTTGGGGTTTTGCCAGCACATAATTGTCTGTGGTAGATTCTGGTCATCCTTTTTATTTCTTCAGTTTGTTATGATTTCACCTAGTTCATTTTTCATCATAAGATTTTCCTTTCTCTTCTTTTTGATCAGGTCTTATCAATTTTAATAAGGTCTTTGTTCGTCTTTTCAAAGAAGCAGCTTTTAATTTTAATACTTAGTCTTTTTATTTTTGAATTTATCTGTTTCTCTTCTAATTTTAAAGATTTTCTCTTTTGTGCTTATTTTGTGTTTTTATTATTAATTTTTTAATTTACAAAATGCACCCTCAGGGGTTTTGTTTCTCTTGCTTTCTCATTTGGGGAAAGGAAGAAAAGAGAATATGGATCTGAAAATAGAATAAAATCTTAATTTAAAATGCAAACAGTTCATTTTTTCTTTTTTCTTTTGTTAATTTTTTTCAGGGATATAATATTAGCTGTGAAGAATGATTTGATAATATCCCTGAAATGTTGATTTATTGTATCATTATCACTCATTACACCTAAATATTTTTTTGTTTCTACAACCAATTAAGCAACAAACTAGTACTATAGTAAACACTAGAGACAAAAAGACAAATGAGACTATCCCTGCTCTCAAGGAGTTTACATTTTAACAGGGGAAACAACACATAAATATACATATGTACACAGAATGAATATTTTTTGGAAAAGAAGATAGTAGCATCTGCAGAAATCAAGTAGAATTTTATGTTGAAAGTAGTGCTTCAGCTGAATCTTGAAGGAAACCAAAAATTCTGAAAAATAAAGGTGATTTGTTCTTTCACTGATTCATTATTCAGGATATCATTAGAGATAGATTAGAGATTTCAGTGTGATTGAAACATTTGCTAAAATTAAAAAAAAGACACCTTATCAAACTATTTCTACAGTGCTTTTTTAAAATTTATTTTTTATTAATTTTATAATTATAACATCTTTGACAGTACATATGCATAGGTAATTTTTTTTTTTTTTACAACATTATCCCTTGTACTCCCTTCTGTTCCGAATTTTCCCCTCCTTCCCTCCACACCCTCCCCTAGATGGCAGGCATTCCCATACATATTAAATATGCTATAGTATATCCTAGACACAATATATATGTGCAGAACCGAATTTTGTTGCTGTTGTTGCAAAGGAAGAATCTACATTGCTTTTACCCAAGCTGATAAGAGATAAAGCAGAGAAAGAAAATTATATATCAATATCAGTAATATTTGAATATTCACATAAAATATAATATAAGATATCACAAAGGGGTAACAGCATTTTAAAAATAAATTTACTATCACCATGTTGGATTCATATCAGAAATGCGGGGGTGACTGAACATCAGGAAAACTATTAACATATTTAGTCATATTAATGAAAAATCATGTTTCTATACATAGAAAAAATAAGATAAAACATTTCTTTATACTTAAGGAATAAAAGTATTTTTATATGATTAAAATCATGAATAAAAAGTTAAAGGCTGTCATTTTTGTGAAGGAAAAAACATCTCCAAAAAGATTGGAAAGTAAAGCAAAGATCCCTACTGTCTCCACTATTTGATAGGGTGTTAGAAATGTAGTCTATAGTAATAAAAATAATAAAGTAAGGCCACAAACATAGGTAAAGAATCAAAATTACCTCTAACAGATGAAATATATGATGGTTACTTAGAGAACCTTAAAGAGTCAACAAAAAATTAAGACAACAAAAAAGAACTGGAAACAAAGGTGGTGCTCATTGATTGGGAACGACTAGGCAAATGCTAGTAGATGAATAGAAGGAAATATTATGGGGGCCAGAGTCAGAGAAATCTTGGGAAGATTTGTAGGAATTGATGCATAGGGAGCAGAACAAACAATTTATGCTATAATGATTTTGTCAACTAGCCATTTCAGTCATGTCTGACTCTTTCTTCATGACCCCATTTGGGTTTTCTTGGCAGAGATGCTGGAATGGTTTGCCATTTCCTTCTCCAGCTCATTTTACAGATGAGGAAACTGAGGCAAACAGAGGTAAGTGACTTGCCCAGGATCATACAATCAGTAAGTGTTTATGCCAGATTTGAACTTGAGTCTCCCTGACTCCAGGCCCAATGGTCCATTGAACCAGGTACTGCAATGACTATGATAGTGGAAAGAAAAACAAGTTAAGAATACTAATTGATACTGTAATACTGGAGAAACTGAGGCAAGATAAGAGATTAGAGAGTTTTTAATATTTTATTTAAAAGGGAGAGATTGTGCTGGGGGCATGCTGTCCCCAGGGCTGATGTCCAAAGCATCCAGCAACCAACATGAGTTCTCAATGACATATATACAGATGGCTCAGCTACAGGGTAGACTGAGGCAGGGGCAGAGTCAGAGTGCTAGGAGTGGGAACAGGACTATCAATCCGGTTCTGACAAAGGGGAGAGGCACAGGGGACATCTGATAAATTACAGAATGGGGAAAGGCACCCAACAGTCTGATGATATCTAAGATAGAAGGTCTTTCACCTTATCTGGATCATTGTGATTAGGAAGGAGGGGTGGTGTTGCAGGATTGAACAGAACAATTAGGAACCGAGGCAGAACAATTCAGGGAAACTAAAGCAGGACAATAAGAGAACTGTGGCACAACATTCCACACACTCTCTCTTCTGAATATTCAAATAATTGAATTACTTTCCTCTAGATACCTGGAAGGTCTAGCACCATAATTTTGACCAATCTTATGTGAAGCAAGCAGACCAAAATAAAACTAGAAAAATGCAAGGACTTATGTCAAGGACAAGTCTCTCCCTGATAATCCCAGAGTTATTCAGCAATCATGTCAAGTCCTCTGCTGTTCCGGAGCATCTCAGCCAGAGAATCCAGTTTGTGATGGACAGTTCACTGTGAGTTAGGTCTATGGTCATTTGTGCATTTAACTCAGCCTCTGCTTGTAGAGCAGCAGGGCTCAAGGGCTCAAGGCCCATTCAGAGGGGCAACCCTCTCCATGGGAGAAGGATGAGGCTTGGAGTAGCTCCACCTGTCCCTGCCCAGAGGAACAGACAGGGCTTCTACTAGGATACAGGAAAGAAGCAGATTTCTGAGCAGAGTGTCAGAGTACACACAGTTAGATCAAGGCAGGCAAGCCCCAAACTATTCGAGATCTGATACCAAACTGCTGCAAGGTCCTTTGAGAATGTTGAAATACTAATTAAGGGACTGGGGTAACAGGAGTGGAGAAACCAGTCCCAGGACAGGCGTCTGATTTCTGGTTGTTGCTAAAAAATAATTCCCCAAACTGAGTCTGCCCGGGCAACTCCAACAGAAAAAGGGGTTTAACTCTAAAGCATAACCAGTAAAGCATAGTCCAGTAACTTCAAGCAAGAGGTAAAAACAGAAAGGACGTTTAAAGGATTTCCAATACAATCTGAACTAGTGAGATAGGGGGTAGAGCAGAAGTGCCTAAGGCAAAGTGAATAGGAACTAGAGGTTACCATTCTTTCAGGTATTTTGGGGAAAATCCACCACTTTCCCCAATTTCCTATATCTTCCTCCCTTTTTTTTTTTTTCCCATGGAAAGGAATTATCAAATAACTATCCCACATATAAATCCCAAGAGTGAACCAAGATTCCTATATATAACAGACTAGTACAGTAGGGTTTCCTAAAAATCCCTCAAACATAACAGCAATAGTTACACGGTATAACAATTTCTGTCCCAAATTTTAAAACATACAGTAATAGATAATCCAGCCAGGGTTTAACAGTCATTCAACCATTCCCAAATTCCCCCATATCAGTCCATCAGGTGTAGGGAACAAAGCCTCATTCAAAACTGTTTCATGCTGAGGATGGGCAGAGATGCTCAGTCCAGGGAGGGGGATGGATGTGGTGCTGACAATCAAAGCTGAGCTAGGTCCCAGGTATGGCTGTAATTTAACCAAAATCTAGAACAAAAAACCACAAATCTAACAAAGAAAGGTTAGAACAGTCTGAGATAGGATGACTAGTCCACAGGGACTGCTACAAGATGTGGCAAGACCAAAATAGATTGGCCTGCAGCTTCCTATGCAAAGAGATGCTTGTCTCACAGGCAAAAGGCTATCAGTTTTAGTCAGCACATCAGAAGGTGGAGCTTTAAAACTCCCAAGTAGCATTAACTATAAGCCCAAGAAACTTTACCTCCAATAACAAATCCTATCAACCAAAGTTTCAGATAAACCCTAAACAAGTATTTACCATAACCTTATATTGATAACAGTAAGAAATTTGTCTCAGTAAGTTCACAATTTAGAACAATTATCTTTTATATCTAAGTAGATGTTTCATAAGTGAATATTATACAAATCATTTTGCTTTAAAATCCTAATAGATAGGGGCAGCTAGGGGGCGCAGTGGATGGAGCACCAGCCTTGAATTCAGGAGGACCCAAGTTCAAATCTGGTCTCAGACACTTAACACTTCCTAGCTGTGTGACCCTGGCCAAGTCACCTAACCCCAGTTACCTCAGGGAAAAAAAATAAAATAAAATAAAATTCCCAATACATAGAAAAATTCCAAATTGCATATTGTCCATAATAAAAACATTTTCAAAAGGACAAAGAAAAAAAAACGATTATTTTCAGAGGCCTTTTAAATAATCTCAGGATGATCCAATACAATCAATTAAAACTACCAAATACCACATAAGAGAATCTGAAAGATTCTTAAAAATATCAAAGTTTTAGAAATAACCCTACCAAATTATAGATCACATTTGTGACCATATTCCTTAACCAAGGAAACCATTGGTATCAAGAGAAATAAATATTCAGTCAATTAACTTAAAAATGGGCCTGTTTTGTAAAATCACTTGCCAGAGCCAAGCCTCTGCAAAAAGTGGCTGGAACACACTTAGTGGGAGTGGGGGTGGGTGGGGAGGGGATTCCACTTGACTACCCTTCTATATGAGGCTTAATTGTGGGAAGGGGATTTCACATAGCCTCCCTTCCGCCCTTCCCCAATTCCATGTGGCATTTCTCCTAACTCCTGACCCCTCCTCAACATTTCTCCATCCTTCTATTAAAAACTTTCCTCTTTCTTTTCCTTGACAATTCCCAACCCTACAACCTTTCTAACTAGATGCTCCATTGCTAAAGTAGCAGACAGCAGTGGGGGGGGTGAGTTTAATCTTTACCTTTGAAGAAAAAAATCCCATTTGTCCCTACCCCCTCCAACCTCTTTTCCATATGCAAATTTTCCTTCTTGTCTCTCCTATCACCTTCAAAACTATTAAGGTTCACAATACAGTGGCTGCTAAATGACTCCATAAAGCCCCATGTCCTGCAGAGGGGGCTTTAAAACATAACTTAGAATGTTAACAAATTACCCCATGTGCTTCAGAAGGTGACATACTTTACCTAATTAGAGGCATGTGACCCCTTTTAGGCAAGTTAACCCAACTTCTCTTTAACAAGCTTGAGATCTTATACTCAAAGAGAACCAAATCTAGCCTGCACAGGCAACAGTAAAATTAGTTTAAAATTGCCCAAAAGGATATGTTTTGTTTTGTTTTGTTTTGTCTTTTCACTTAGGTTTAAACTAGTTCTCCAAAAACCTTTCCCCAAGTTTCAAAGCCATTAGCATAAACTCCTTTGTCCTCCCGAGGCCTTATCTGCCCAGCCCAGCCTAGGCCAGGCTAGACTTTGAATCAGGTATCTCTCTATTCCACACAGAGGCAGGGGCGGAGTCAGAGCACTGAGATCCTGAATGGGACGATGGATCTGGTTCTGACGGTGGGGCTCAAACATTCCGGTGATGTCTAAGATAGAAGGACTTTCTCCTTATCTGGATCGTCATGATTAGAAGGGAGGGGTAGTGTTACAGTATTGACCAGAACAATTAGGAACTGAGACAGAACAATTCAGGGAAACCAGGGCAGGACAATTTAGGAAAACCGAGTCAGGACAATAAAATAGAACTGTGGCACAACAATACAATGACCAATCATGACTCCAGATGAAGGCAAATTGCTTCCCACAGCTTTAAAAAGACATTAAACAATTCATTTAGATCATAGTTTTAATAAAGTATCAGGAAAAAAACAAAACCACAAAATCAACAGCTTTTCCTAATATATCTAACAAAATCCAAGAGAAAGAGAAATTTCACTTAACAACAGCAATTAAAATCACAAAAGAATTTTTACTGACATAAAAGGTGAAAAAGAGAGAAAATAGATTTTGTTAACTAAAAAAATTAATTTAGTTGAAAAAACAAAATAAAATTATACAGAATGAATGTAAATAAATTCAGCATTGCAACACAATAAAACTATGATGATTTAATAATAGATAGCATTCATATATTGCTTTAAAGTTTACAAAGCACTTTACAAACATTGTCTCATTTTATCCTCATGACAACCCTCAAGGTTATTTTTATGCCCATTTTACACTTACAGGCAAGTAGAAGTTAAATGACTTTTCCAGGATCCCACAGCTGGTATCTGAGGTCACATTTGAACTCAGATTTTTCAAATTTTAAGTCCAGCTCTCTTGCACTCTGCCATCTAGCTATCTAATGATTAGTTACAGTGATCTATTTGCACAGTTAAAAACTGACAAAATGGGAAAGTTGAAAGTTGCACACTATTGGGCAATGCTTTGTCAAGGGGTTAATCTGAATGTTTGTTGGGAAATGTCTTTCATGCTAAGCAAAATATTGGTATATTTGAAAATATGCAAAATATAACCATAGTTGCTTTAAGTAGCTAAAAGGGGCAATTTGACCTTGACATTTCTTTCTGCCCAAGACTGTTGGCCTGGGGGTTTTGTACTCACAGAGTACCTCACACCCATCAGATCTGCAAAGATGACAAGACAAAAATAGTAAACACCGAAGGGACTATCAGAAGGCAGGCACATGGATGTGCTGCTGGTGCCCTTCCATTTTGGTGGCAATTTGGAATTCAAGCAAAAGAGTCGCCCTTTGACCTAGAAACACCACTGGGTAGGCATTTGACTCCAGAAAAATCAAAGACAGAGGGAGATGTTCCATATATACAAAAATATGTGTAGCATTATTTTTGTTTTGGCCAAAAATTGGAAGGAAAGCAGGTCCCTGTCAGTGGGGAAATATCCAAATAAATTAGGGTGCAATGGAATATCGTGGTGCTCACAAGTGAGAAGAATTTAGAGAAACTTGGGAAGACCTGATTTGCATAGATACAGAACCAAAAAGCAAAACCAGAGGTAATTAGACAATTATTATAGTCACGTAAAGGAAAAGAAATTCAAAAGACCTTAGAGGCTGGATCAATGTTGTACATGTCCAATTATGGCTTCAGAAGACAGAGGACTAAGTCTGCCTCCTTTTCAAGGTGGTGAGTTAGTGGTACAGAATAAGGTATACAGTTTCAGAGATGGCCAGTGAGTTAGGACTGTTTGGCTTGACTGGGATTATTTGCTAACAGGGAAGGATATGCAAGAATGAGGAGAGGACAGGGAAGTAGTGAGAAATGACTGTGACGTTCAAGAGAAAAAGAAAAAGGAAAGAGCATCAGCAAAATATTTTTTAAAGTATTTCCTAAAACTTAAGGCAAAAGATCACAGATGATGTGATTATTACAATGATGGATTTCAAAACTGCTAAGTCCTTCTCCTTAACACAAACTTTGTTGGTCCCAGAGTTAGGAAAATGCACCTCCCAATCTTCTTTGCAGAGATGGGGGGCTGTGGATATGAAATTTTATATATACTGTCAGAATGAGTATAGGTTGGTTTTGCCAAATTGCCTTTTGTCATTTTTTCATCCTTTGTTCCAAGTTTGCCAGCTTGGAGAAAGGGAGAGGCAAGAAGGAAATAAGCATTTATTTAGTACTTACTACGTGCTAATGTTAAACACTTATGTTATTTCAGTTGATCCCCACAATCCTGGGGCATAGGTATTATTATTATCCTCATTTTACAGATGAGTCTGTGTGACTAGGAAGTATCCGAAGTGAGATTTGAACTCAAATCCTTTTGTCTCCAGGTCAGTGATTTACAGAATCATCTTATTATTTCTAGCTGATCTTTGAGATCCTTTTGGGTTAGAAATCCATGACTCTGGGTATACAATAGGATCTGAGTTCCTTTGTGGCAAGGGATGTTCTGTCTTCAAATCCCCAGCCTGGAACAGAGCAGGCAGTTAATAAGTGCTGGATGATTGATGATT
This sequence comes from Sminthopsis crassicaudata, assembly GCF_048593235.1. Lineage (NCBI taxonomy): Eukaryota > Metazoa > Chordata > Mammalia > Dasyuromorphia > Dasyuridae > Sminthopsis > Sminthopsis crassicaudata. The sequence goes on along the minus strand of NC_133617.1, from coordinate 50,018,286 downwards.
GATTGATTGATAATGCCTTATGTCCTCCCAAGGAGAGAAAACAAGAATACAAGCTCTATAAAATCAAAGCCTGTGTGGACAGAGGCTGGGGCTTGTTTGTCTTTGTAAACCCGGCTATGGAGAGATGCCCGTGGTCATTCACAGTAGATGTTTGATGAATGATGAAAAGGGACCGTCAGTCATTTCCTTGTGTCAGCCCAGGATGTTGCACGACACAACAGGCTTTCCATCCAGTGACCCCTTCCCCTTCCCAAACATATCCCACCTCCCAGGCCTTTCTCAAAAAAACAAAAAAATCAAATGGGATGGAGGGATCAGATTTCAGTATTTGTGATGTTGATAGAAGTTCTCAAAGCTATCTGGGAAAAATAGGAAGCAACTTTCAAGGGATTCAAACAATAGTCTTCAGGTGTTTCGGTCCTGTTTTCCAGCCCTCCCTGAGCCAAAATGAAAGGAAGGAAGGAAAGGTTGAAAGCTCAGCAGATGTCGCAGGTGGAAGACAGGCCAACAGGGGTTCAACATCCATGTAAAATACAAATTTGTTCCAGCAGACGGCATTTATTTGGAGGCAGGGGGAATGCAACCAGATGACACTTCCTTGCTAGGGAAAACAGTTCTGTTTTTCTGTTTTTTAAAGGTGAGGTGAGCCCTGTCAGAATGCAACCAGGCTGCTGCTTGTACTGTCCTGGGCACTTCTGCTGAGCCCCCAGGATAGGATGGAGAGTAGAATAACATAAGACCTGTAGAACATAGACTGTCTGTATAGGGAACCCTTAGAACCCAGCCTATCAAAGCTGGGAAGGCTCTTAGAACCAAGAACTTAGATCAGAAAATATCAGGGCTGGAAAGGCCCTTAGAGCACAGAAGCAAGCATCTTAGGGTTGGAAAAGCCCTTAGAAAAAACCCTCCGATCTGAAATCGTCTCACACAACCCCACTCTACATGAAGGCCTAAACCATCCCCAGCAAGTGATGTCCCTGGTCTCTGCAGGAGCACCTCCCAGGCTAAGCAGCTCATTACTTCCTGAATCAGCACTTATTTCTTGGTAACTTCAAGTTCTCAAAACAAAAGGGGATGTTATTAGTATCATTATTATTCGTAACGACAATAATTGTGATAATAATGCATCATTATTCATAATAATAATTACACTTAATATTACAGGGCTCGCCTTCACTCCTGGGGTCATTAGAATCTGAAGTCACCTGTAAGCTACTCCAATTTACAACCAGCTGAAAGAAAAGCTCTCCCCAGTTGCTGATCCATTGGGTGGCCTGGTTTGAGGGTCAATAGCTATTTACCTCAGGAAACCTGATTAAAATCAGAGCACTATAGTCAGCAGGACATTAATGGGATCAGTGCAGCTACCAGAACTGAGACGAGCAAGAGGGAAAAAAATTAGACTTCCATCACTCCAGTTCTTCTGGGTTATTCTAGACCCCCTCCAGCATTTTTATTTAAATCTTAAGCCTTTTAAATAGTTCTGATGGAGACCCTTGGCCAGCTGCACAAGCTGAATCTGAATGTGGAGTCCTTTCTGCCAGGTTTATTAAAGTAGAATAGGTAAGCAAAGGAAATCTGGAAGAAATACCCCACTTGGTTCTGTTGGTTTATTTCTGTTTCAGGATGTTACTTGGAATCCCACAATTCCAGTATCCATTCCCGGCCCCCCCAGCTTCACCACGGGGCTGACAAGGCCATGCTGGGAAAGAGAGGAGGGTTCAGAAGCTCCCGTGTCCCTTCTCCAGCCGAGCAGTCCAGGCAGAGGGCAGAGGCGAGCATCCTCCAGCAGAAGGACTTGGCAGGCGTCGGAGGCAGCTGTCCCCTTAGCCTCAGTTTACGTGCACATTACACACTCCAGCGTCATTGGGGGGAGTACTTGGTGAGGGGGAAGGGAGGACAGAGTAGGAGCTCCTCCTCCTCCCCGGCCGGAATCTCAGGTTCAGCATCCTGAGCAGCTTGTGAGCTCACAAATGGCCGAGAGAAGACTGAAGGCTGATGTCATTTATAATGTGGACACAGGTGTGTACGTCCCATTTGAGGAAGGAGAGCTGGGACTGGTTCTTAGTACAAAGATGGCAAGAGTCTTCCCCGCAGAGGGAGGAGGGGATGGTGGGGATTATATAACTCATGGGGAGCTCCTCCGGGTCCCTTTTTTCCTTTTCAGTTTCTCTGATGAAGGCATCCATCACTTAGTCGCTAATCCCAAGGGAGGTGGTTTGGGGTAAGGGGAAGATAAAGGAAGGGTGGAGGGCTCCCTCAATTTGGACCCTGGGGAATTAAAGGGAAGCCTTCTCTGTGGGGCCATAATGGTTTTCCATTTCACATCACAGGAAGGGTTTGAGATTAAGCTGCCCATTGTTTGTCTTGGATGGGGAGAAATCCGGACTTCTTGAAAAGCTCCAATGGCAGAGAATTCCCTCCTCCCAAAGGCTGTACCTTCTACTTTCTCCAGCTCATTTTCCAGATGAGAAAACTGAGGCAGAGTTAAGTGACTTGCCCAAGCTCACACAGCCAGTAAATGTCGGAGGCCAGACTTGGACTCCATGCTTAGCAGTCTATTCCCTGAACGACTCAGATGCCCCCTGGCACATGGTAGGCACTATATAAGCGCTCATTCCCTTTCTACCCTCTGCCTTTGGCAGCCAGCTAGCCTAGGAACCCCCTTTTCAGAAGCATTATTAAATGTATAAAGTAAAATACCTAAACGATCATGGAAACCAATTCCATCAGCATAGTTGTCAAAATTATCATATTTTTTAAGCTCTTGGACCTAGGGTTAAGAGCCCCTGATCTAACCCACCTCCCCCATTTTACATGGAAGAAAATGACCCTATGGGAGAGGAAGTAATAGAAGCAAGATCACATTGGCAGGCAACATCAAGGTAGGCTCTGAAGCCAGCCCCCCAATTCCAATGCTCTTTTTCACCACATTACTTTAATCTACTTTCTACCCAGACTGTCTAATCCGCTTCCACACGGCCCGTCCCTGGCTCTGGTTCCACTTATGGACCAGAAAAGCCCCAATCCAGGAGGGACGACTTTGAGAATCAATATCCAAGGCCCCATTCCAGCCCTGACTCCTTTCCTAGTGGAGAAATAAATGGGGCCTTCGCATCTGCGTGGATGGAGCCTGGAGAAAAACGCCAGCTGAGCTCCGTCATCCATCCCTGCCAGCCCGTGGCAACGAGATCCTGAACTCTGCCAGACTGATTCCTTCAGGGATCCAGAGAGCCCTTGGTTAGTGAACCGTCCCTAAAGCTGCCCCAGGCAAACTGCCTCCCTCCTCCCCCTCACCTGCGCAGTCAGTCCTCCAGTACCCCCCTTTCCTTCGCTCCCCCCTCTCCCAATGACACTCAGTCTTCCTCTGGCTCCCTAGTGCCTCCTTCCAGGCTGTCCTTCCTAGCAATTCTGACCGTGACCCTGACCTCTATTTCTTGAGTAGTTTATTGATAGCTCTTAATTTCCCTATCTCTTGCCCTTCTGATTCGGGTAGCCATTCATCTCACCTCGCCAGTCCGGAGTAATAGGTTGCCACATTTGTGAGGCTATTGCTGTATGAGTGTGAGTCTATAAAACCTTCTTTCTTAAGGCTGAGATCTGTTTCTTTGGGTCTTTCCATCCCCAGGGTCTTGCCCATAGTAGCGCTTGTTGGAATGGGATCAGAATCAATCAATTAGCACTTATTAGGAATCCATTTGCTCTCATGTGGGAAGACTAGGTTCAAAGCCCCACCTCTGATAAATCCATAACCTTGGCAAATTACACGGGGAATGCCCTCCGACGATAAATGGAGGGAAAGGCGTCCAGCTGCATTGGTAAAAGCAGGGGGTCACAGACATCAAGGTGCCCCCCCAGAGGGAGCCAGCAAAGGTAGAGCTGTGACAGCCAGCTCCCAGGGCCAAGCAGGGAGGGGCTCCTGAGAGGGGAAAGGCAGACTGGACCCCTTGGAGACTGGGCTGGACAGATGGCATCTCCGGGGGCCCATTGGCCGTGGCTCACAGCGAGCTCCACTGGTCTACCACGGAAGAACAGACAGCTCCTTCCACTTAGTGGCACATTACATCAACTGTGCCCAGGAAAATTAATTTCTGGAGGGAAGGCAGCCTTCTGAGTTGGCGGGACCGACCGAGCCAAGGGGAATCCATCTGCACAGACACAAAATCAATTCTGAGAACTGAAAGGTTCCTGAGAAATTCCAAGTTAACAGAAGCTCTCGGCTGGAAGCTCCCATCCCTCGGAGCAGGGAGCAGCGACTTAGAATCCAGAGCCGAGGAAGCAAATTGCTGAGACCCAGGAGAGAGGTACAGCGACAAAGGTGGCCGGGAAGTCACCCGCGTCAGCGGGCGGGGGGAGTCCAGTCTGGCTCCTCCTTCCCATTCGGGTCTCCTAACTCCTGAGCCAAGACGTGTAATGGACTTCTCCTGCCAAGGTCACTAGGAGTCCGGGGGCGCTGAAATCACCGGGGAAGGTTCCTGGACTCAAACCCTAAAGTCTGAGTATGATCTGAGAAAGGGGAGGGAAGAGCAGAAAGTATTCTCTATGGGAGAAACAATAAAAGCAAAGGCCAGAAAAGGCATCCAAGGAGAGCAGGATAATTTTGAGCTGGAAAAAACTTACCCATCACTCAAGTGATAACTAGACTTGAAGTCCACAAGACCTGAATTCAAATCCTGTTTCTGATACATATCAGCTATATGACCCTGGGTAAGCCACTTAAGCACTGTCTGCCTCAGTTTCCTTTCCTGTAAAATGGAAATAATAATGGCAACTACCCCCAGGGTTGTTGTGAGAATCAAATAAGATAATGTTTATAAAGTGCTTTTATTATAACATTACATTAAATGCTAGCTATCATTATCATTATTGTTTTTGAGTCTAACTCCTATTCCGCCCCCATTTTACAGATTGAAAGACTGAGACTCAGAGAAATTAAGAGATGTCACACAGCTCATAAGTGTCTCAGGTGAGATTCAAATCCGGATCCCGACTTCCAGATCTGCCTGTCATTGCCTATAAATAGGGCGGGGGGAGGAGGGAGAGGGGGAATGGCTCCACTGAAGCAAATGTCTATTGGGGAAGGAGAGGAAATCTTGGTTGATCTTGGTGGGATGAAGGCCAGAGAGCCTTAGTGGAGGAGTGAGAACTTGAGCCTCCTCCAGGAAGCCAGCTTGATTCCCTCCCTGCTGAAGCACAAGGAATATTCACGTCTCCCCTTAAATTCAACTCAATAATTGATTAAGGACCTACTATGTGAATGGCCACTGACTAGGAGTGAGCATGAAAAGATGTAAAATAAAATCACCGTCCTATGGGAACTTAGGCAGCAAGAGAGGGCTCTGGATAGCGTGCTGGGTCTGGAGTCAGGAGGGTCAGACACCTACCAGCTGTGTGACCCTGAGACGCTGTTTGCCTCAGTTTCCCCATCTGTCAAATGAGCTGGAAATGGCAAATCTCCAATATCTCCACCAAGAAAACCTTACATGAGGCCACAAAGAGTTGGACGTGGCTCACTTTGTATCTGGGGAAATAGTACGTACAAGATCATGGGGATAGCTGGAGGCATTAGCAACCGGGAGGAATCAGAGCGGGGCTCCTACAGGTGAGCCCGAGCTGAGCTGGGAAGAAAGCCCGGGACAATGGAGCAAAGGGAAGGAGAGGGGTGGTCCTAGGCAAGTGGAAATGGCCAAGGCAAGAGGACGGAAGCAGGAGAGGGAACATCGTGGGGGAGGAGCAGTAAGACTGCACCAGAGAGGGGAGATGTATGACTGGAAAAACAAGCGGGCTGCGGGTGTGAGAGACCTTATGTGGCCAATAATGAGTCTGGATTTGACCCTAGAAGTAACAGGAGTCACAGGTGGTGGGATGCTCATACCTGTGCTGGGAAAGGAGTGCTCTGCACCTGTGTGGGGGGCCAGGCCAGAGAAGCAAGGAGCCCCACGTGAGTGCCGTCCACACCAGGTCCATCAGCCGCGTCACAGCAGCTGGAGGGAGTCCAAGAGCAAAGGAGCGCTTCGGAGGGGCAGGTGAGGGACCAAATCCAGGGCGGGGGGCTGACATTCCAGCAGCTGCCACAACTAGCACCATCACCATTGCTAACACTGCTGCTACTGCTACTGCTACTATTATTAATATTACTACTATTACTTCTATTATTATTATTACTACCACTACTACTATTACTACTATTGCTGCTATTACTATCATTATTACTACAATTACTACTACTACTGCTATTATACTATTATTACTACTACTGCTATTACTTCTATTATTATTACTACTACTACTGGTGCTGCTATTACTTCTATTATTATTATTACTACCACTACTACTATTATTATTATTGCTGCTATTACTATCATTATTACTACTACTACTGCTATTACTTTTATTATTATTATTACTACTACTACCACTATTACTACTATTGCTGCTGCTATTACTATCATTATTACTACTACTACTATTACTACAATTACTACGACTACTGCTATTACTTTTATTATTATTACTACTACTACCACTATTACTACTATTGCTGCTGCTATTACTATCATTATTAATACTACTACTATAACTACAATTACTATTACTACTACTACTGCTATTACTTCTATTATTATTACTACTACTACTGGTGCTGCTATTACTTCTATTATTATTATTACTACCACTACTACTATTACTAGTATTGCTGCTATTACTATCATTATTACTACTACTACTATTACTATAATTACTACTACTACTGCTATTACTTTTATTATTATTACTACTACTACCACTATTACTACTATTGCTGCTGCTATTACTATCATTGTTAATACTACTACTATAACTACAATTACTATTACTACTACTACTGCTATTACTTCTATTATTATTACTACTACTACTCTATCTTACTGCTGCTGGTGCTACTATTTTACTACTATTACTCTATCCACTGCCTTGCTTTCTTGCCTAAGACATTTTTACACAGCCCTGGGTACATAGGTATATAATTTCGTGGCCCCCACATTACAGAGCTCCATATGGGGATGTGACCCACTGGAAGTTTCAATCTATAAGGTGAAGGAAATAAGACTAGCTGGCTGCTGAGGTCCCCTTCGGCTCGAAATCTATGCCCCTTCCTCCCCTGTCTCACTCCTGCTCCTCCTCTTAGCCCTCCCTCTCCCTCCACAGTCTGTATCTCCTTTGTCTCTCCCCTTGCTCTGTGCCCCCGAATCCCCTCCCTAGAAACCCCTGAGAAGCTTCGATCCTACCGTCTCATACTCTCCGTGGTACAGCCATGATGGAGACTCTCTGCCTGGGGAAGGAGCTACCTCTCTGGGCATCCTCTTCAGAGCTGGGGGCTCCTCCTCTTAGCCTCCCTCCCTTCCCTCACCCCCTGGCTGAGCCAAGAGGAAGAAGAGGGATTTTGGGTCTCCCTTCAGTCCCCTACCTGCAGACTGCCCCCGGATCCCCATCCTTCTTATCCTTTAGGCTTATTCTGTCCATCAGAATCCTTGTGGCTGTGATTTGCCAAAGTCCTCGTCGTTCTTCCTGCTTTCAAAAGTAACCAGATCACTGTTTTATCGTAGTCTTCCTCTCGCCTCCAAACCCAGCCCTCGTGCTCGGAGACTTTGGGGTGGACCCCAGCAGTCCCCCAAATACTCACCTCCCAGGTCACCATCCTCCTGGAATCACGTGACCCACATCTTTCATCCTGTTTTGGCTTCGTGCAGAAATGGCCATCTTAGATCTCTCCGTCGTTTATTGCTCTGCTGCTTCCTAACCTTGAACTCTGAAGTTCTCTCTGATCCGAACCTCTCAGGCTTTCATGTCTCCCTGCGCCTCCCTCCTCCCTCCTTTTCTTCATCCTCCCCGGGAGCTCCCGGGCCGCCAGCCTTCCCTGTTTCCCCAGTCCATCCCGCCTGCTTTGATTTCTCACTTTCCTCTCCTCACTCCCTTTGACCTTATTGCTGACCAGTTCATCGGGCTATTGTCCCCTGGCTCAGTGTTCAATAGCGTCTTGCCCACCCCCAACCTGAGGGTCCTGGTCCCATCTGCCTTCATCATTCCTAACTCATGTGCTGCTGAAAGAAATCACGCTAGCTGGATCTGCTCCACCTTCACCTCTACAGAACCTCGCTGCTGCTTTGGGACCAACTTTTCGTCCATCGGCGAACATTTGCTAAGCTCTGGGAAACAAAGAAAAGGCAGTAACAGTCCCACCCTCCTGGAGCTTATATTCTTCCCTTGTTGAATTTCTATCACTTGATCCACAAAAAAATACCAAATTTTCTCTTTTCTCCTCAAGCCCCTGGAAGACTCCTTCTTCCTCCCTCTCAGCAGTAGTCCTACTTTAGATGAATAGAAAAATAGATGGGTAAGAGGGCCGTGCACAGGCCCAGATCACCTAAGATGGAGGCACCCAGGTGAGAAACATCGGGCCCAGTTTCTAGAAGACGTGCCTTTACCATGTGAGGAGGAAAAGCCTCTTTCTCTTGGCTGCATCATCAGATCAGGATGGGGCTTTCCAACTCCCAGACTAGGACAGTCTCTCTCTCTCCCAGGTTCAGAGGTCAAGATCCTGTTCTCCCACACTCCAGATATCATGAACTGAGCCGAATATTGGAGAAGGGCTGTATTCCCCCACCCCCTTTGGGTTCTGTGACTCCAAGAATCAGATTTGGGATTTTGATCTTTTTTTTTCATTTGTCCTTTTCAGTTAGAGACATAGACCTGTGGTTACCTTGGAGTCCAGATTCCAGGCCAGATGTTGCTGCAAAAAACCAGACCGTCAGGACAAAAGCCCAAGGGGACTTTGGACTTGGAATTTGGTGGGATCATGAAATACAAGAACTAAGCTAATCTGTGAACCTCTTCCCAGGCTCTTCCCAGAGCCTAAGGTGACTTAAATGGAGATTATGCCCCACAGATATTGGGGAGAGGGATGTTTGTATATTTGTTCTTGAAGTAAATATTCCTTTGTAAAAGCTGTTCTGTCTGCTAACTGATTAAATGGAACTAGAGTGAAAGCGAGCCCTTAAATTTTGGGGAGTATAATCAGTGAGAGCGTGAAGCAATGACACAGAGACGAGATATCTCCTACCCCCCTCCCTGGAAAGATACTGGAAAAATCTGGAGGAGGAATCAGACATAGCATACTTGGCATTCTGGGTGGTGAGGGTCAAGGAAGTCACTGCTACAAATAGACATGTAGAGGTAGAGATAGAGAGACAGAAAGATGGATAGATAGATGGATGGATAGATACGAACAGACTGATGGACTGACAGACAGATGGACAGATAGGTAACAGATAAATAAATAGAGGATTTATTAAGCATTATTTAAATGACAGGCACTGGAGATACAAATATAGCTTTAAAAGACAGTCCCTAAGAAGGGTGGTTGGGAATGTTTAATAATGGACTCTCCCAATGGCAAGACTTACTTTGAAGCTTCAGCTCGTTATTAACATTTCCCCATCATTTTCTTAAGTCTAGATAATCCACAAAACAATAAATCAAGCCCCAATTTTCAGGTTTCTATTTATATATGTTCATATTGAAAAATTTAACAATAGCCTAGAGAAGCAATTAAAACTGGTTCCGCTGACTCTTACCCTCAAGGAACTTTCACTTTCAGAAAAGACAATACATTAAAAAGAAAACCTAAAAGGGAGAAGGGAAATCCATAGTCAGGAGTGGAGTCAGGTGGGTCAGAGGAAGTCACCTCTTCTGACTGATGAGAGAGGAAGTGGAAAATTCTGCCAGACTTGGGAAAGGAATGAGAAAATAAAATACTCATTCCCTCTAAGATCCCTCTTTTCCTTTATTCCACCCTTCAAAACCTCTCTTTTTCATCCCCCATTCTCTCTTCATTGTTCCATTCTAACATATTCCTTATGGCTTTAGTCCCATCTGAATGGGACTTGTATAATCAATATATAATATATAATCAATCATCCCCTCTCTTGCTCTTATTTTCAATTTCCTACCACTTATTAGTTGTTGCTCTGCTTTCTAAAAAACATCCATTGGTGTTCTCCATCCTTAAAAATCTTGACTTGACTCTGCCACTGCATCAACTCATAATCCTATAGCTTTTCTTCTTTTCCTAGGTGAAATTCTACGAAGATTGATCCCCAGTCTGCACTGCTACCTTCATTTCCTCACCTTCCACTTATATCTCAATCCCTTTCATCTGTCTCCTAGTCAATTAATCAACAAACTTTATTAAGCACCTACTATGTGTCAGGCACTGTGCTAAATGTTATCATTCTAAATAAACCAACCCTCTCTACAATTAATTTCTTATCTGCTATTAAAGTTTTTCCCAATCTTTATCCTCTGTGACTTTTCTAAATGTTTGTTATACTATTGGCAACGCCCTCCTTGACATCAGTAATGTTGATTTCTTTTGATTCTCCTTTTACTTTTCTGGCTGTTCCTCCTCAGCCCTCTTGGCCGGATCTTCACCAAAGCCTCCCCATTTACCATGAGGTCCCTCGAAGTTTTGTCCAGAGCTCTATCTCTTCCCTCTCTATATTCTCTTCCCTCAAGATCCCAATCTGCTCCCATGGGTTCAATAATCCTCTCTAGCACATGACTCCCAGCTCCAAATATCTGGTAGAAGTCTATCCCCTGAAAGTTTTTCCTGCATGGCCAGTTCCTTGTTGGACCTTTTCTTTAGGATATCTTGTAGCCTTCTCAAGCCCAGCATGACCAAAACAGAACTCATTTCCTTATTGCCTAAATCTACCCATCTTCCAAACTTCCCCATAGCAATTGAGAAAAACCATCCAGATCTGTACATCGGAGTAAACTTTGACTCTTTGCTTGTCTCCCATATTCAATCAATTACCAAGTTTTGTCTATCCGGCCATCACCGGTCTTGATTTAAGCCTTGCCACAAACTCTGATGATTCTGGAGGACCAAGTGAGACTGATAACTTTACAAAGCCCTATCTCACTTAAATCCTTCTGATATGGTTCCTCTTGGAGAACAAAGGATGAGCAACAAAGTCTCTTTTTTAAAAATTGAATTATAGCTTTTTATTTTCAAAATACACGTAAAGATAATTTTCAGCATTCAACTTTGCAAAACCTTGTGTTCCACATTTTTCTCCTTCTCTTCTTCCCATTCCCTCCCCTCAACAGGAACTAATCCAATATAGGCTAAATAAACATGGGCAATTCTTCTATACATATTTCCACATTTATCATGCTGCACAAGAAAAATCAGATCAAAAAGGGGAAAAAGTGAGAGAAAACAAAAAGCAAGCAGACTAAAGAAACAATCAACAATCTAGTTGCCTGAAGTTATGGAGAGGTATTTTGTGAAATAAGTCTGGAAAGATAGGTTATGATGAAGGCCTTGAATGCCAGACTAAGGAGAGTGAATTAAGCAGTGGGAACACATTTGAGCGAAGGAGTGCCATGCTTAAACATGTACATTAGGGAGATTACCATGGCAGCAGCAGGAAGTATTCTTAGTACACAGCCTGGCACACAGCAGCCCTTTAAATGTTTATTGGTTTAGAACGGACTGGATTGGATTGGATTGGACTAGTTTGGATTGGATTGGAAGGGGAATAGCTGAAGGGATGTAATTAAGGAGATGAGGTAATGAGGACCTAAATAACAACAAAAACAAATAATAATAGATCTGCATGTGTCTATATGTCAATTGTATGTATGTATATATGTAAATGGCCCTTTGCTAAGGTTTTCGCATATATTATATATCATTTGGTGGTAGTGGGTGTAGGAAGGGGAATATGGGAGAAATATATCAGAAGGAAAAATAAAGAGAAAGACTTGAATAACTGGCCAGATGTCGAGGATGAGAGAATGTGCTATATAAGTACTAGCTATTATTATTTCATTCACACCTTTAATGGGTAGCGAGAGCAAATGGGTCATGATGTCTTACTGCCACCTAGTGGATGACAATACATCTTTCCTCTTGGTTTTCCAGTACCTTGCATTGCTCCTAAGAGCCTTCCTTCTAAACTAGACTCTTTTTTTTTTTTTTAAATTAAAGCTTTTTAATTTTCAAAAGATATGCATGGATAATTTTTCAATATTAACCCTTGAAAAACCTTGTGTTTCAATTTCCCCCTTTCCTCCCACCCCTGTCCCCTAAATAGCAAGTAATCCAATATATGTTAAACATGGTAAAAATATATATTATAAACATGGTAAAAATGTATACTAAATCCAATATATTTATACATATTTATATATTTAGCTTGATGCACAAGAAAAAGTCAAGACAAAAAGGAAAAACAAATCAGTTTCTAATTTTTCTAAAAGGAAACTAGAGGACCTTATGAAATGACAAATGGATAATTTTCATTATATTAAATTTTAAAGTTTTTGTACAAACAAAACTAATGCAGCCAAGATTAGAAGGGAAGCAGAAACCTGGGTGAGGGGAATTTTACATCAAGGATTCCGATAAAGGCCTTGTTTTTTTTTTTTTTTTTAAATTAAAGCTTTTTATTTACAAAACATATGTATAGGTAATTTTTTCAACATTGACCCCTGCAAAATCTTTTGTTCCAAATTTTCTCCTCTTTCCTCCCATTCTCTCTTCTAGCTGGCAGGTAGTCCAATACATGTTAAATATGTTAAAATATATGTTAAATCCAATATATGTATACATATTTATACAGTTATCTTGCTGCACAAGAAAAATCAGATCAAGAAGGAAGAAAAAAGAAAAACTGGGAAAGAAAACAAAATGCAAGCAAACAACCACAGAAAGAGTGAGGATGCTATGTTGTGATCCACACTCTGTTCCCACAGTCCTCTCTCTGGGTATAGATGGCTCTTTTTATTACTGAACAAGTAGAACTGGTTTGAATCATTTCATTGAAGAAGAAAGCCACACCCATCAAAATTGATCGTCTTTTAGTCTTGTTGTTGAAGTGCATGTTGATCTCCTGGTTCTGCTCATTTCACTTAGCATCAGTCTCTCCAGGCCTCTCTGAAATCATCCCGCTGGTCATTTCTTACAGAACAATAGTATTTCATAACATTCATATACCATAACTTATTCAGCCATTCTCCAGTTGATCGGCATCCAGTCCATTTTCAGTTTCTTGTAAAAGCCTCATTTCTAAAATATATAGAGAATTTAATCAAATTTGTAAGAATTCAAGCCATTCTCCAATTGATAAATGGTCAAATGATATAAAGACAATTTTCAGACAAAGAAATTAAAGCTATTTATCATATGAAAAAATTCTCTAAATCACTACTGATTAGAAAAATACAAATTAAGACAACTTTGATGTACCACCACATACCTCTCAGATTGGCTAAGATGACAGAAAAGATAATTACAAATGTTGAAAGGGATAAGGAAATACTGAGACATTGAGTCATTGTTGGTGGATTTGTGAACGGATCCAACCATTCTAGAGAGCAATTTGGAACTATGCTCAAAGGACTATCAAACTGTGCATACATTTTGATCCAGCAGTGTCTCTACTGGGTCTGTATTCCAAAAAGATCTTAAAGAAAGGAAAGGGACCTGTATATGCCAAAATGTTTGTGGCAGCCCTTTATGTAGTGACTAGAAACTGGAAACTGAGTGGATGTCCATTAATTGGAGAAGGGCTGAATAAATTATGGTATATGAATATTATGGAATATTATTGTTCTGTAAGAAATGATCAGCAGGATGATTTCAGAAAGGCCTGGAGAGACTTACATGAATTGATGCTGAGTGAAATGAGCAGGACCAGGAGATTATTATATATGGCAACAACAAGTTTATGTGATGATCAGTTCTGATAGATGTGGCTCTTTTCAACATTGAGATGAATCAGGCCAATTTCAATAGACTTGTGATGGAAAGACCCATACTATGGGGCCTGAGTGTGGATCACAATGTAGTTTTTTCACCTTTTTGTTGTTGTTTACTTGGTTTTTTGTTTTCTTTCTCTTTTTTTCTTGTGCAGCATGATAAATGTGGAAATATATTTAGAAGAATTGTTCATGTTTAACATATATTAAATTGCTTGATGTCCAGGAGATGGGGGAGGTGAGGAGGGAGGGAGAAAAATTTGGAACACAAGGTTTTGCAGGAGTGAATGTTGAAAACTATCTTTGAATGCATTTTGAAAATAAAAAAACTATTGTAAAAAAAGAAAAAGGCACTTTTGAGCAATTAAAAATATCTGCTCTAGGTTAAGAAAGGAGAGGGTTATTATCATTATATTGAACACTATATAGTAAATTCTTTCTCAGTGGCAAGTGCATGCTTTTGGACCCAAATGGTGTCTCCCAAAAGGCAGATCCCTGTAAAGTAAGAGATATTAAATCTAGGAGTTTCTATATTCCTCGTGTCTCATTCTCTCAATTCTTGCTGACCTTTTTCATATTACACATGAAACAAAGGGTATAGAGAGGAAAAGGAGAACTTAAAAAAATTTAAGTTCCAAATTTTCTCTCTCCCTCCCTCTCCCCTCTTGACAAGGCAAGCAACTTGATATGCTATACAGATGCAATCATGTAAAACATATTTTCATATTTGTCATGATATAAAAGAAAATATAGACCAAAAATACAATAAAAATTAAGTTTTAAAAAGTTTGCTTTGATCCACATTCAGACTCCATCGTTTCCTTCTCTGGAAGTGGATAAGAGATTTTTTCATCCTAAGTCTTTCAGAATTATGTTGCCTCATTGTTTTGCTGAGAATACCTAAGTCATTCATAGTTGATCATACTACAATGTTGCTGTTACTGTATACAAAGTCTTCCTGGTTCTGCTCACTTTATTTTGCATCAGTTCCTATAAGCATCCAGTATTCTTTCACAATCATATACCACAACTTGTTCAGCCATTCCCCAAATGATGGGCAGTCCCTCAATTTCCAATTCTTTGCCATTACAAAAAGATACTACAAATATTTTGGTACATATAAATCCTTTTCCTTGCTTTTAAAAAATCTCTTTGGATTACAGACTTGGTAGTGGTATTGCTGGGTCACAGATAATGCACAATTTTATAACTCTTTTGGTATGGTTCCAAGTTGTTGTCCAGAATGGTTGGATCAGTACACAATTCTACCAATAGTGCTTTAATACCCCAATTTTTTCACATTCCCTCCAACATTTGTTATTTTCCTTTTTTATCTGATAGCTATGAGGTAATAGTGTTTTAATTTATGTTTCTTTAATTAATAGTTGTTTTTTTTTCACATAGATATCTTTGATTTCTTCATCTGAAAACTGCCTCTGCATTTCCTTTATCATTTGGGAAATGATTTGTGTTCTTATAAATTTGACTCAGTTTAAATAATCAGAAAATTTTGCTGTAAAATTTTTTTCAGTTATTATTACTGTGTAATTTCCTCTATCCTATCCCTCTATTTCTTCTCTCTCTCTCCCCTTTCAGGGGAGTGAGTTTCTGGAGAAGCCCTGCCCACCCAAAGGTACTGAGTTTCCTAGTTATGCTCAGTCAGGGACCCCCACTAACAGGAATTTGACAGCTTGATCTGCCTTACTTTCCAGCAGCAACATCTTGTGATTGGGAGGGTGGAGATAATCCCTTGACAGCACTGCAAGCAAATATAATCCATGAACATTCATGAACCATTTGCAGTTTATGAGACATGTGAAACTATGTAAATTTGAATACATATTTTCATTAAATAGCAATTAAACTGGATGCCTCCAGAAAAGTATAGATGACTCTGGGATCCCAAAGACTATGCTGGTGGGATTGGAGTGCTTATATTCACAGATTCCAAGCTAGAATGGCCTTGAGGAGAGTTATGTGATAGCCCTTGTCTGATTTCTGAGAAAGCAGCCTAGTTAAATATCGAGAGATTCATCATGACCAATAGGCTAAGTGAAAAATCCTTTGGTTGTCCATGGCAACCAATGAAACAAAGGAAAAACATTAAATGGTTCTCAACTCTTTCCTTTCAGCAGCAATGATGACACTATGTTGGGAAACGAGACAGAGGATGCTAAGAACCACACAGATCTTATGTAATTTGTGGACATTAACTTAATTGTTGGTTCAAATTTAAAATCTTAAAATTAAATTTGGCATTCAAATTTGGCTTTCAAAGCCCTTCATAACCTGTCCTCCTACAACCTTTCTAGTCCTATTACACTTTACTTATTCCTATGAACTTAATGGCCTCTGACTATTTCTCTCAGAACAATCCAGCTCTTGACTCGACATTTTCACTGGCCATTCCCACTGCATAGAGCATTATTAACTATGTATATATTAGATAATGCATACAACATTATTCTATAATTTATAAATTCTGTAATATATATTGTTACATGCACAAGATTCATTGTTATGTATATAACATTTTCTAATTTATAAATTGTTTATTGATATATAGCATAGTTAATGTATATAATTACATAATATATAACATTTTTATCTAATATATAATATAATTATATTTTATGTACAACATTATTAATTGTATAATGACAGCCTGATACCATGACCCACCCACCATGACCTATAATCACCCTGTTCCATTTGAACTGGGGGTTATCTAACCAAAGTCAAATTACAATCAAGTATCTCATGCTACCAATCTCAGTGATGTCCATGAGGCCAAATTTGCTTCCTTGAATCAGGATCTCTAATTCACTTCTAATTTGTATAAACATTTTAAGGCCATAGATCCCTGTTTCCTCATTACTTTGATTTTTTTCCTCCATAAATTTTTGAGTGCATCCACTGTCATCCTTCTATGTGGTAGATTCTCTCCCTAGTTTCGTGCTTAGCAGACAGAGCGATGTGGATTTCTTTCTCCCCTCTCTTTTTCAATTTTAAAGTTCTTTTAATTAGATTTGCAAAACTGTAAGCAAATTCACCCTTACCATCCCTTGTTTATTGCACTCCCTTCCTAGCCAGGAGTCTATTGTTCCTATATTTTGAGGCAGGTGTGGTCCAACAGCCCAAATTCCATTCTCAGACACCATCTTCTTTACCAGTTGTTCACATCCCAACTTGGTCTTTCCCTTGTCAAGCCCTTGACTTGAGTTGGCAACAGTGATGAAAATCCT